>NC_135416.1:18355349-18437849 GCF_051991245.1 Festucalex cinctus
CCTTATGTTGCTAGGAAACGTGAGCTGCTAGCACAACGCTGACGCGATACTTGACGTTTTCTACGTATTTTGGAAAAGGTAGGCTGAAGTAACACTGATTAGGCTACTTACGTATTGCAATAAAACAGTGTTCATGATAATATTATGACTTAAGCATGTATTTGTTTTCTGTTTATTGATATTGAAAATAAATCATTGTTGGACATTTATCGTTTTAAGTTCTTCGTCATTGAAAAAGTGTGATTCCAACCCAATCTCGTAAAAATGTTTGCTTATAGTGCTTCGTGATGGCGATATACTATGGAAGCGTTGGATTTGGGACTTTAATACGCATGTTACCATGACAGCAAATCATACAAGTATACTACAGGAAGTACAGGACCATGGTCTCAACAACAGTAGTGTCGCCTTTCGGAACATTTTATATCAACATTTTCGCACACGACTTGTGTTTAAAAAAATAATAACAATACAATAAAATTAACATCCCACGCTTTGCTTTAACTAGAACGCAGTGAAAGCTAAATTCGGCACCAGTCGTCAGACGTTTCCACTCGCCAACATTCGCGCAACACTCTTGATTACTTCATTGGCTCGTTATCTGCGCGTGTCACATTCCGTGACAGATGTCATTGATATTTGCATCTCTGACGTGTGCACAATGACGCGCATTGGTGTCCATGAATGGCCGTTTTTGATAATGCACTAAATTTGCGACGGGATGGAATAATTATCAATTGAGAGTTATGTGAATTATATAAATGTTATCCTGCAATCCATCACACGTTGTGTGAGGACTTTTGACCTAAAATGGCATCGACATCGAAAAGTTCCTCGTCTGGACAAAGCGAGGAGGATGATTGCATGGGTAACTTTATTATTTGATTGCATACACATATACATTTACCATAGATCAAACTTAAGACCTATATTAATATTAACCATATAATGTACAATTTCGATCATTATAGAGTGGTATTGTACAGTTTGTTTATAATTTGGTTTTGGGGACTGTTATAATTTGGTTTGGGTTTGCATAACCCTGATACACATATTGCTAAATGCATGTAAGAATAGCTAATCGTATTATTATTATTTTAATTCTGCAGCCTCCTCATATTTCAAATAATTGACATGTACTGAGGCGGCCATTTTTATTATTTTATTATTGTTGTTATTATTATTACTATTATTATTAGTAGTAGTCACAGTGTTTTTAGTTGTGTTTCTTGTCTTGATTGTGAGCAGCAGCAAGCATGACCCACAAGGAGATTTCAGTATTTTCTTATTACTGACGCTATATCTCATTTTCACTTAACATCTTATTTCAGAGGTCGAACTCCCACAGCAGCAAAGCCCCACCATGTTACCTCCACTCGATGAAAAAGGCACACAGGTGTGAGAAAACAGATATTATGAGTTGACTGAAACAATATAAGCATTTCCAATGAGCATGTAGTCTATTAAATTATTTTCAATGGTTGTAATTTTTTTGGAGATATGGTGGCCCAGTGGCTAGCACTCCTGCCTCAGAGGTCGTGGGTTGAAATCTGGACTCTGGCCTCCCTGTGTAGAGTTTGCATGTACTCCCCGTGCGCTAAGATTAATTGAAGACTCTAAATTGTAATTGGTATGAATATGAGTGTGAATGGTTGTTTGTCTGATGTTTGTGCCTTGTGATTGGCTGGCATCTAGCTCAGGGTGTACCCCGCCTCTCACCCAAAGTCGGCTGAATTGGCCCCCGCACACCCATGACCCCAGTGAGGATAAGCTGTACAGAGAATCAATTTAGTGATGGAATTTTTATGGTGGACCTGCTTCAGCCTTACTGTTATTATACACCATTATTCTTTGCTGATGTCTTTTTTTTTTTTTTTTTTTGTCCCATAATGCAGGCTCTGCTGAAGAGACGTGTTAAACGGAAATTGCCAATTGATGAGCACCTAAAATCCCAGGAAAGGAGGTATTTCCCAGGCTGGCATTCTCAGGCGCCTTTTTCCGAAGAAAAACAGCCACCGCAGAGGCGCAGCATGCCATCAAGTGTAAAATTGCCTCCATTGCAATCTCGCTCCAAGGTTGGTGGCACACGTGTGTAAGGTAGAAGATGATAAACAAATCTGCCGTGTGGCAGAAATCGCTCAAAACTGCAGCATCAGAGTTGTAGATGTGGCATTTATCCACCGTAGACTTTTACACTGACTCTAGCGATGTTCTTGCAACTAAAGTATGCAAGCTTTCACACAATGAATTGTGTGATAAAATGCTTGCTGGTTTGATTGGTGGTTGAGTAATAAACTTTACACACCTGTCCTGGTATTGGTGAATTCCCTTACACACAGGCAACCTGCCTCTTGAATCTCTGATCATTATAAAGGTCAATTCCATATCAGAGCCCTTCAGAAATGTCTGGTTTTACATGCAGTGTAAACAAACATGGATACTGAGAGAGATCAACAAGTAAAATAGCATTGAGTGCTTACGCGGAAAGAGTGATCCAAATAATAAGCTAATACATTGCTGCTGCGTCTTCTTCTTTTTACAGCTCCATGTATGTGTTGAAATTTAAATTAGCTCATATAACAAATCATTTAGTCAACCTAATAACAGATTTTGAAAATATTTCATCCTCGTAAGTTTTTTTGTTTTTGCTTATGCGTTCCTTTCACTCTTTCAGAATCAACTCTCCCTAAGTAAAGCATCAACTTGTTGTCCTGCAAAAAGACCATTTTCCCTGAAGAAAGATGCAAACCTAGAGACCCCCTCTGAGGTCCGAATTTTTGAGCACAGCAAGGATGACTACACGATGGTTAGCAAAGACGGCGTCTTGTCTACCTGTCGGGAAAACTTTGACTTTGTAAGCCTCGAGCGGTTTGAGGAGGAATATCAACTCCACCGCAAGCTGGTCCTCATCCCCTTCTTTGCTCGTTTCAAATTATTCAAACCTTTCTATATCTGGCATAAAAAAGTATGTGCCAAGAAGATGCACGTGGCTCAAGAGGCTCTCAAGGATAAGTTGTTCATGATCAATCCGGTAAGTAGAGAAAATTTCTTTGTAAGCTTGTCTGTAACAATACAGTGGCGAGAAAAAGGATGTGATCCTTTTGGAATTTCATGGTTTATTGAATACATTTGTCATAAATCGTGATCTGATATTCATCAAAGTCAAGGCTCACATACTTTTCCCACAAGCACTGTGTTTTTTTGGTTGTTTTTTTTTTCCCTCAGATATTCACGCGTGTCTCAGGCCCGTTCCTCCTCCATCCATGGGGAGGCAGTGTTGCTGTCTCAACTGAACGAGAACGAGCCGTTTCTTGTTTAAAATTGGACACGGAAAAACAGAAATCAAGTCTTTATCACACCTTCCTTAATGTGTTTATTTTACACAAGTCGCGACCTTAGTTTGTTTCCCTTCAGCTTGTTTTGCCTTCACTCGGAAGACACTCTTCTTCTGCTGTTAAATTTTCTTCTTCTACAACACTAAGCAGCAGCTCTGATGTGTATATATTATTGGATAGCCAATAGACCAAGACTATTCGGCATACTATCCTATACATTTACAATATCAAAATTGGAGAACATTTGAGACAGTACTTCGCAGAAAGAGGATGATTTGTGATGTTTTAAATATGTTAAACATAAACATCAGGACGTTTTACAACTTTCCTTAAATACATGACGTATATATTATATCCTGAATTTGTTTACAGAAGGAAACCTTTTTTATTATTATGAACCCTAAACCTATGTCTTAAATTTGAGGGGGTGCTTGTGACCATGTGTTATTTTTCTATGAAGAAGGTTTTGGTGAAGATGCATACGAAACTGGTGGGGTTCAGTACCTCAAACAAGATTAAGAATCACTGATTTAGACACATTTTATTTGTCAATTCCTTTCACTTTACCTGAAGATCAGATCACATTTTATGACAAATCTGTTCAGAAATTCATCAAATTCCAAAAGGTTGACATATTTAGGGCCCGAGCAGCGACCGCTGCGAGGTCCCTATTGTTTTTGTAAAAATTATTATTATTATTATTATTATTATTATTATTATTATTATTATTATTATTAGGGCCCGAGCAGCGACCGCTGCGAGGTCCCTATTGTTTTTGTAAAAATTATTATTATTATTATTATTATTATTATTATTATTATTCTTCTTCTTTATTCTCCGCAAACGATCGCGATTTTGGGTACCTAAACATTCACGAAAACTCACCGAACTTTGCACACTCCTCAGGCCCGGCGAAAAATTTGATATTATTAAGTCGTCATAACAATGCGACTCGATAGCGCCCCCTAGCGTAGAAAAATAAAAACCAAGCCCGGCACGTTTGAGCTAGAGCAACAAAAATTGGCAGGCACGTGTAGCACCCCGAGACGCACAAAAAAGTCTATTGGGACCATGTAGCTAAAATGTACAGGAAGTGAGCTATGAATTTTTTTATGTCCAATTTTGGCCTATTTTGGCACATTCACTGTGGTCATGCTTTTTCCCCCTTTGCAAACATTTTTCATCCAATTGACTTCAAACTTGGCATTTATCATCTCAAGACCTGAGAGAAAAACTGGGCAAAACATCTTGCCTTTTTGAAATACTATATGACGGGGGCGGGGCATCAAATATTGCCTTTAAAATTTCATTTGTCCAGAAAGAGCAAATGCTTAATAACTCCCATGTTCAAGCTCCAAAAAATCTCAAACTTCTCAGGCAACGTAATAGTCACGGCCTGAAAACATCTATATGATAAAATTCAGTTATACATATAGCGCCACCTAGTGGTTACAATAAATGTCATACTTTACGTTTTTAGCTACTGTGCTAAGCTTGTTGAAGGGATCCATTTGAAAATTGGTCAGAAAAGGCTTAAGATGTTGATCATGCCCCACACCGAATATTGTAACTTTTCGCCAAAGGGCGTGGCCGCTACGGTGACGCAAAGTCTGAAGATTTTTCGTGAAAATAAAAGCTGCATTAACTTGACCGAGATGATCCTATCTTCTCAAAATTTCACACATTTGATGAGAGTCCAGCCCTAAAGACATCTACTGACTTATATTTCATCTAACTGATAGCGCCACCTAGTGGCAATTTTTTTTATTACGAATTTTCTTCTACGTTTTTCTCCAAACACGTTAACTGGACCTACCTCATATTTGCTCAGATGAGGGTTTCGGCCTTCATGATGTCACAACACGACGTTTGTGAGTTTTCGCGAATTGCTGTGGGTGTGGCTAAGCGCTGTTCGCCAAAAAAACAACGCCGGTTTTGAGGGTCTAAACATGCACAGAAACTCATGAAACTTGGCACACACATCTGGCCTGGTAAAATGAGCAATATTTTATTGTTGATTGTGCTATTTTTACAAAAATGACTCAATAGCGCCCCCTAGAATTTTTTAACGAAGCAGCCCCGGTTGTACGTTTAAGCAAGAACGACGAATATTTTTAGGTGTATGAGGGAGCCCAAGACCTACAAAAAAGTCTCTTGGACCCATATGCTAAAATGAACAGGAAGTGAGCTACGAATTTTTGAATGTCACATTTTTGACAATTTTTGCACATTCACAGGGCGCAGACTTTTGCCCACTTCTCCTACACGTTTCATCTGACTGAGTTAAGACTTGACCTGGACCATGTCAAGACCTGAGCCAACGACAGGGGGAAAAATCTTGACCTTTCGAAATACTATATGATGAAGGCGGGGCATCAAAATTTGTGTTTCGCACTGAAAAAGGATATGCTTAATAACTCCCCGGTACATGCTCCAAAAAATCCCAAACTTGACATGTATGTTTATCGTCAAGGCCTGAAGCTATCTCTATGACAACATTCAGTTATATATGCAGCGCCACCTAGCCCTTGAGGCATAAAAAAAAAATACCCCACATACGGTATTTTGTACAAAAAATGTAAACTCATTCTAAGTGTGATAACTAAGTCATTTATGAATATTCTTTTAGTTTCCACCACTCAAAATGTTCACTGGCATCAGACTTATCCAAACATATATATATTTTTATTTATTTTTGATAGCCTCTGTGGACATTAAAAGCAATATCGTGAATGAAGGATATGCTTAATAACTCCACGGTACATGCTCCAAAAAAAATCCCACACTTTACATGTATGCTTATAATCAAGGCCTGAAGGTATCTCGATGACAACATTCAGTTATAAATACAGCGCCACCTAGCCCTTGAGGCTTATATAAAAAAAAAAAAACACATACGGTATTTTGTACAAAAAAATGTAAACTCATTCTAAGTGTGATGACTAAGTCATTTATGAATATTCTTTTAGTTTCCACCACTCAAATTGTTCACTGGCTTCACACCGATCCAAACGTATGTACGTTTCCATTTTGTTTTATTCATTTTTGATTGCCCCTTTGGACAATAAAAGTAACATTGTGCAATGAGTACAACGAGCGATGATGTCTATATACTCTTTTACAAAAAATACCAATCAGGGCAACTCATTGCCTAAAAATAAATAAGGACGCTGATTTTTGCAGGTCTTAACAATCACCAAAACCCGTTGAGCTTGACACACACTGGCAAAAAAAAATTCTACATGTAAACGTTTATTATGCCATTTTCAAAGAAATTTTGCTTCCAATATGCCAGTACCCCAACGTGCCAGTACCCTAACGTGCAAGTACCCCAACGTGCAAGGACCCTAACGTGGCCCGGGCTGCGAGGGCCCTTTATAGCTGCTCGCAGCTCTAGTTATTATTATTCTTCTTCTTCTTCTTTATTCTCCGCAAACGATCGCGATTTTGGGTACCTAAACATTCACGAAAACTCACCGAACTTTGCACACTCCTCAGGCCCGGCGAAAAATTTGATATTATTAAGTCGTCCTAACAATGCGACTCGATAGCGCCCCCTAGCGTAGAAAAATAAAAACCAAGCCCGGCACGTTTGAGCTAGAGCAACAAAAATTGGCAGGCACGTGTAGCACCCCGAGACGCACAAAAAAGTCTATTGGGACCATGTAGTTAAAATGTACAGGAAGTGAGCTATGAATTTTTTTATGTCCAATTTTGGCCTATTTTGGCACATTCACTGTGGTCATGCTTTTTCCCCCTTTGCAAACATTTTTCATCCAATTGACTTCAAACTTGGCATTTATCATCTCAAGACCTGAGAGAACAACTGGGCAAAACATCTTGCCTTTTTGAAATACTATATGACGGGGGCGGGGCATCAAATATTGCCTTTAAAATTTCATTTGTCCAGAAAGAGCAAATGCTTAATAACTCCCATGTTCAAGCTCCAAAAAATCTCAAACTTCTCAGGAAACGTAATAGTCACGGCCTGAAAACATCTATATGATAAAATTCAGTTATACATATAGCGCCACCTAGTGGTTACAATAAATGTCATACTTTACGTTTTTAGCTACTGTGCTGAGCTTGTTGAAGGGATCCATTTGAAAATTGGTCAGAAAAGCCTTAAGATGTTGATCATGCCCCACACCGAATATTGTAACTTTTCGCCAAAGGGCGTGGCCGCTACGGTGACGCAAAGTCTGAAGATTTTTCGTGAAAATAAAAGCTGCATTAACTTGACCGAGATGATCCTATCTTCTCAAAATTTCACACATTTGATGAGAGTCCAGCCCTAAAGACATCTACTGACTTATATTTCATCTAACTGATAGCGCCACCTAGTGGCAATTTTTTTTCTTACGAATTTTCTTCTACGTTTTTCTCCAAACACGTTAACTGGACCTACCTCATATTTGCTCAGATGAGGGTTTCGGCCTTCATGATGTCACAACACGAAGTTTGTGAGTTTTCGCGAATTGCTGTGGGTGTGGCTAAGCGCTGTTCACCAAGAAAACAACGCCAGTTTTGAGGGTCTAAACATGCACAGAAACTCATGAAACTTGGCACACACATCTGGCCTGGTAAAATGAGCAATATTTTATTGTTGATTGTGCTATTTTTACAAAAATGACTCAATAGCGCCCCCTCGAAATCTTTAACGAAGCAGCCCCGGTTGTACGTTTAAGCAAGAACGACGAATATTTTTAGGTGTATGAGGGAGCCCAAGACCTACAAAAAAGTCTCTTGTACCCATATGCTAAAATGAACAGGAAGTGAGCTACGAATTTTTGAATGTCCCATTTTTGACGATTTTTGCACATTCACAGGGGGCAGACTTTTGCCCACTTCTCCTACACGTTTCATCCGACTGAGTTAAGACTTGGCCTGGACCATGTCAAGACCTGAGCCAACGACAAGGGGAAAAATTTTGACTTTTCGAAATACTATATGATGAGGGCGGGGCATCAAAATTTGTGTTTCGCAATGAAAAAGGATATGCTTGATAACTCCCCGGTACATGCTCCAAAAAATCCCAAACTTGACATGTATGTTTATCGTCAAGGCCTGAAGTTATCTCTATGACAACATTCAGTTATATATGCAGCGCCACGTAGCCCTTGAGGCATGAAAAAAAAATACCCCACATACGGTATTTTGTACAAAAAATGTACACTCATTCTAAGTGTGATAACTAAGTCATTTATGAATATTCTTTTAGTTTCCACCACTCAAATTGTTCACTGGCTTCACACCGATCCAAACGTATGTACGTTTCCATTTTGTTTTATTCATTTTTGATTGCCCCTTTGGACAATAAAAGTAACATTGTGCAATGAGTACAACGAGCGATGATGTGTATATACACTTTTACAAAAAAATACCAATCAGGGCAACTCATTGCCTAAAAATAAAAAAGGACGCTGATTTTTGCAGGTCTTAACAATCACCAAAACCCGTTGAGCTTGACACACACACTGGCAAAAAAATATTCTACATGTAAACGTTTATTATGCCATTTTCAAAGAAATTTTGCTTCCAATATGCCAGTACCCCAATGTGCCAGTACCCCAACGTGCAAGTACCCCAACGTGCAAGGACCCCAACGTGGCCCGGGCTGCGAGGGCCCTTTATAGCTGCTCGCAGCTCTAGTTTTTTCTTGTTATTGTATGTCCCGATGTGTAAAGATGTGCTGAAAGTGGCCACTCTAGACTGTTTTTATAATTAAACCTATTTGTGTGTCTCCACAGGATTTAAGCCCGGCACTGTCAGACGTCTGGGAAATGTGTTATCAAATCAGATCAACTAATTTGTGTCATATCGAGAAGAAGTACACATATACTCTCCACGAATTTCATGAAGCTCAGTTCACACAAGTGGAAGAGGTACAATATATTCCTGAAAATACAAGTATGGAATGTTTATGTGACTGTTAGTGTTTTTGTTGTTGTTTGCATGATTTTTTATTTTTTTTACTCTGAATTATTTACTTTAATTAGGCACTGAATGACCTGCAGAAGTTCCGTGACCTGGTAAAAGAAGTGACACTGTGTTCCTGTAGCAGCTTCCTGTCAGATCGTGTGTGCATTTTTATTGTCTTGAGATCGTGGTACACAAATATATAGAGAAGTTTTTTGTTTTAGACAATTCCTTTTTGTTACAGATAGCGACAAGCTGAGTGAAATCCAAGTTCTATTGGGGATTAACAGGGGCTTCTTCTGTCGGCGCCTCAACTGGTAAGTTTTCTTGTGTTCGGTTTTGTTTGCAGTAACTGCTTCGCATCAACGTCACTTCTTCTCGCACCCGCACAGCTTCATCCGACTTGTTGACTATTTGGTGGTCAACACTTTGCACACGTTGTTTGTGAGTGCAGTGGACAGGCTGCTGGCTGCATTCCAAGAGCAGGTTAGTCAAACCCCCAGCCTTGATGTCATTCAAACCTGGGGCCAGCAGCTCGAGGCTGAAAGCAGTCCTCCTGAGGAAAAGGTGGATCGAAAGGTAGGGCGTTGCCTCTTGAACACTACCGCTACACTTTTTTTTTTTATTATCATGTATAGCTATTTAAAATATTTGTTACATGTGTGTCTTAATAGGCTGGGGAGTCGGAATCTTCCCAGAGTAAACCAATGTTGATAAGTGAACTTGTGCTGGACACAGATGCGCTGTCCTACAGACCCTCTGAGCAGAACTTTCAGGTTAAGGAACATTTTATAGCAATGGACACTAGGGATGCAACGATAAGCGCAATATCGTGATATTAAAACTGCCACAATATCGTCGTTGTCATGTTCATGATATTTAAATGCAACACCATTTCCATGTGTGCAGTTCTAGCACCCTCTGGTGGCGATTTTTTTAGTGCAATGCAATTTTTATTAGGAATGTTTTGGCCCTCCTATGTTTAAAATCAACACTACCGGTAATTGTTGGACAAAGGGGAACATAATATGCCTGTCAAGAAAGTCAATATGTGGAGGAACTCAATGTGTGTGTGCATTAACAACATAACATAATAATAATAATATAATAATAATAATAATAATAATAATAATAATAATAATATTGTGACCTTTTTTAAATATCGCCAACTTCCCCCACAATATTGTGATAATTATCGTATCGTTAGTTTCATATCGTGATAATATCGTATTGTGACACTTGGATATTGTTACATCCCTAATTGACACTAAACTCCCAAACAAAATAAATGATTTGTTTTCTTCCTAACAGGAGACTGTTGGAGAGATAATTGGGAAGTTCCAGAAAACTGTGTTGTCCGTTGGGACACTAACGGCAGATGAGGATTTCATTTTACTATTAAGTCACGAGTCTTTTCGGGTAAGCAAATAACACTCAGCTGTGTTTAATTCATAATGTCTATATTTTGTACATATGTTAGGTGCCACTTTGTAATTTCATGTGTTTCTATTAACTTTAAGAGTCAATATAGAGATGCACCCAGTTTGGATTCTGTCATCGAAAATGATGGATACATAAAATGCATCTGTCAAAATATTAAGGTCAGTTACACCTGACATTAGGAAGTATTAGCAAGTAACAATTCCAATGACACACTGTGCGTGTTTTGCCCTCAGGAATCACTGCACTTCACATTTGAAGCAGCACAAGTGTGCGCACGCATGTTTGAGCGTTTTCAGCTCTTTTACAAGGAGAACGAGGGTCTCGATTTGACTGCTCTACGACAAAAAGATCACGGTACATGCTTATGCTTCATACTACATGATTATCATTATTCATATGAAGCGCCTGGCTATGGAGGACCAAAACTGCCAAAATTCTAAATAAATAAATGACTAAATAATTAAATAAATGACTAAAAGTGAAAATAAAAATGAATATAAAAAATATAATTCGAAAATTATATCCAAAAAAATAAATCTAAATGGAAATAAATCTGTTTTTATTTTCACTTTTAGTCATTTATTTATTTAATCCGTTTTTCTTTTCACTTTAGTCATTTATTTATTTATTTAGTCATTTATTTATTTATTTAGTCATTTATTTATCTATTTGTTTAGTCATTTATTTAGACATTTATTTATTTTGAATTTTGGCAGATTTGGGCCGTACTGTCAAGTCGAAATGTTATTCAAATGAGGGGGTGGGCTTAAGTGTGTCTTCGGTTAGACTCCGCCGTTGCAAACTGCCTGTCATTGGTCGAGTAAGCAGCTCGGCCAACGAGGAAGTCTTGCCAACTTGCAACGGAGAGCTCCAGTAATGGACGTCTATGGTGTCCACTGGCACCTCAACTTGTGACTTGATTTTCTAGACAACAAATGAGAGCAGATAGTTGACAAGATAGTCATCCATTGCTGGAGCTCTCAATTGCAAGCCAGCAAGACTTTCACGTTTGCCTAGCTAGCTACTCACTCGACAGGCAGTTTGCAACGGCGGAGTACAACCCAAGACACGCTAAGGACCGCCCCCTCATTTGAATAACATTTCGACTTGGCAGTACGGCCCAAAACTGCCAAAAATTCAAAATAAATAAATGACTAAATAAATAAATAGATAAATAAATAGATAAATAAATGACCAAAAGTGAAAATAAAAAAATGATTTATTTCCATTTATATTTATTTTTTTGGATATACATTTCGAATCATATTTTTTTTATATTAATTTTTATTTTCACTTTTAGTCATTTGTTTATTCATTTAGTCATTTATGTATTTTGAATTTTGGCAGTTTTGGTCCTCCATACCTGGCACGCATTATGAGTTTTAATGTTGGGCTCAGACCTTACTTTTCTGTTAAATTAACTTTGTTAAACAGGATTGGAATTTTTTAGAACATCACTAGACTTGTACCACAATGAGCACGAAGAAGCCGTGGCTCTCCAACCACAGAGACATCTTGGCCTCCTCCTCGTGGACAAAACAGAGATGAAAGAGAAGCTCATCTCTTCTCCCCTGCGTTGTCTGAAGGTCACGAAAGTGCACAATCATACTGTGCACCCAAACACAAAGACAATAATACTCTAATTGTTTGTGAACAGGGCAGTGCTATAATAGTAACTTTCTGCTGTCTTTTATAGGTCATTAATGAGATACTGACGCAGCAGGCCAAGCGGAAGCTAACAGCTGTCATGGCGGAAGCTGGTGAAGCTCAATTTAAACTAGAACTCAGTCCCACTAATACAACCGAGTTAGCCAGCTACCTCACTTTCCTTGATGAGATACCTGAAAGGGTAAGATTTGTTCATTTGTACATGTTAATTAATGGTACTTTTTTGTAAACATTGTAAACATGACATGCTTACTTTTTTTAAAATTAGTTATTTAATTGTACCTGCGATTGGCTGGCAACCAGTCCAGGGTGTCCCCCGCCTACTGCCCAAAGCCAGCTGAGATAGGCTCCAGCACCCCCCGCGACCCTTGTGAGGAATAAGCGGTCAAGAAAATTGATGGATGGATGGATATTTAATTGTACATATATATATAATATTATTATTTATTTTGACTTATAATTATTGTGTTTTTTTATTTATCTTAATTTGAAATTGTGAAGATGCTATACTTTTTTTTTTTTTTTTTTCTTACCCCCCTAGATGAAAGTGCTGGAGCAAGAACAGGAGACGGTGTGTCAGATGTACAATCTGATCAACATATCCTCACTTCCCATCACAGCAGACGATGTGGCCTTTGCCTCCATGGAGCCTTACATGAACTCATTACACAACATGATCAATGATGCAATGTTTGACAGGTACAAAGTGATGGATAAGTTTTCCAAGTCTCTGCAGGTAGACATAAAGGATCTGAACCAAAAAGTCAAGAAAATCAAGGAAAAGTCACAGGTATGTTGCGAAATTGCAGTCGTTCTTAAAATATGTAATGCTGAGTAAAGTATCTTTGAGATGGTTGCCAAGTTTGGATGGGATTCCCTGATGCATTTATATCACGGATGAATGTGTAGGATCCACAAATCCTTGAAGTCACTGCTGACTTTCCCCAAGTACGTCTTCTGCTTGGGGAGCTTCAGATTTCCATCGATGAGCTGCAACGCCAGGCCTCAGCATATACTTCTTACCAGAAACAATTCAAGGTAATGCACTCATTAAGGAAAACATCTGAAAATATTTTTTACACTTTTCCCCCTTTTTTTTCCCCATTTCCTGACTCCTCTCCAATTAGCTGCACAAATTACATCACTCCCCCCAAATTTGCCACTTTTTTTCTTGTCATATTAAAAAGTTGCAAATTTGCCACTTTTTTTTCTCATCATATTTAAATGTGGCAAATTTGCCACTTTTTTTCTCGTCATATTAAAAAGTGGCAAATTTGCCACTTTTTTTCTCATCATATTTAAAAGTGGCAAATTTCCCACTTTTTTTTCTCATATTTAAAAGTGGCAAATTTCCCACTTTCTTTCCCATCATATTAAAAAGTGGCAAATTTGCCACTTTTTTTCTCGTCATATTAAAAAGTTGCAAATTTGCCACTTTCTTTCTCGTCATATTAAAAAGTGGCAAATTTGCCAGTTTCTTTCCCATCATATTAAAAAGTGGCAAATTTGCCACTTTTTTTCTCGTCATATTGCCCCCGCCCTCTAAAAAAATGTATACCGGTAATTCTACGTGGCCCTAATATGCCATTGTAGGTTTGCTTTTGCTGAAGCACAAAACCTGTTACATATCTTTGATCATCACAAAATCAGATACTAACTGTGCAAGTCATGTTTGTAAATTCTAACCACCCACCATTCAACCAACTCAGCACCGTCTTTCTTCTGGATACTCTTGAATTTAGTTGGAGGTGACCAAATTTGATGACCTCGATGAACTCAAAGCAGAGTTTAGGCTGAAGAAGCTTCTTTGGGACTCAATGGTGGAATGGGACTTATTACAAGAAGGATGGCGACAGGTGAGGCGCTCTCAGAATGTGTACAGTACAACATGACCAGGATACAGTACTTCAAATGTTACCCACCGTATTTCTACTCATCTTCATTTCTGTTGCTTCTTCAGAGCACGCTTGAGAAACTGGACATGGAACAGTTAAACTCCCACGTCAACAAATACACCAAGCACATCAACCAAATGGAGAAAGGCTTGCCGCGTAATAATGTGGTGCCACTTCTTAAGGAAAAGGTTGAACTTATGAAACAGAGGGTGGGTGTGCAGTAAATAGACATCATTGTAATATTCCTCCATGAAATTAAACCATTACAATGTGGACTTCATTTATAATGGATTGTGTTACTTCCTATTGACGAAGGGTAAACTGACGATTGTGTCATGTTTTCTGTCCAGGTGCCTGTAATCACAGATTTACGTAACCCGTGCATGAAACCGGAACACTGGAGGATCCTGGAATCTGTTGTGGGCAGCGCATTGAGTGTGGAGCTCACTGTGGCGGTTGTGGAGGAACTCAACGTGTTCTCCTATGGCACAGACATACAGGAGGTCTCTTCTTACTTCTCTTTGTTGTTCAGCATCAAGATTTTATGTCTGTATGTCTGTATATTTATTTCTGAATCAGCCACTAGACTTTATTAAACATATTTCATTGTTTGATGTTTGAACTGATACCCACTGAAGAAACAAATATTTTGAATTTTAGGTATCAGCACAAGCTTCAGGGGAGGCATCAGTGGAGACTATTATTAATAAGGTTGGTGAAGAGAGTTTTTTTTTTTTTTAAGATTTTCATCGCCTTTCTTATTTTTCAATTAATCTATTTTTAATCTCTAATCCAATGTTTGTCTATAGATGAGGTGATTGTGATTATGAATGAATGTTTTAAGTGTTATGATTTGGAGTCATTGTTGACATGAGGCCCATTTCAATCACGGCAGGTTGAGGATGTGTGGTGGACCACGACGTTCAGTCTTCTGCAGCATGGTGACTCCAAAGAGGTCTTCATCTTGGGCGGCACAGATGATATACAAGTAAACAGAAAAAGTGCACATTCTATAAATCATGTCAAATATGTTTTAATTTATTTTTATTTTTTTTCCCTTGTTGAGGTACTCTTGGATGACAGCATTATCAATGTGGGCACAGCAGCATCTTCTCGTTATGTTGCTCCTATCAAAGCCAGGGTGGACAAACTCCTGATGAGGCTGACCCGCTTCAACCAAACTTTGGTAAAGGCTTGGAAAAGAACTGAAGCAAATGTAGTATTATTTTTATTTTTATTTTTTTGGTCTGCCTTCATGAACTTTAGAAAATATGTGGCTTACCATGCATATCATATGAGTACATAGTAGGTTGCAAAAAAAAATAAAAATACTGTTTCGCTGGCGTCGGGCCAAAACCATTTGTCACAATTTGTAAATGTTTTCACAAATCCTAATATTGGCAAGTCCTGATGCGTATGTGTGTTATTTTTACAAATTATTGATCAAACTAAAATGTTGAAACTCTCAATACAATGTTAATAGTTGAACAAGCATGCTATGATTTTTTTTTCGCCTGGCACCAGTGGTTTGATCCATTGCATTACATGAAAGGGAATATAGAACTGGGGAAAATCTTTATTTCTACCTCCTCTTGCTGCACAGGATGAGTGGCTTACGTGCCAACGAAACTGGCTGTATTTAGAAAGTATTTTCTTGGCTCCAGACATTAAGAGGCAACTTCCTGCTGAGTCTAAAATGTTTCTCAAAGTGGACAAGTCGTGGAAGGCCATCATGGCTAAGGTCAAAAAGATGCCCAATGCACTCAAAGCAGCCACACAGCCTGGTAGGTAGCCAGTGATAAGTTAACACATAGTTACCCCATATATGAAATCCACACCTTCAAAGTTGACATTATCCTACACAGAACTTTTGGAAACATTTCAAGAAAATAATGTTCTGTTGGACAAGATACAGAAGTGTCTTGAAGACTACCTAGAGTCCAAGAGAGTTATATTTCCTAGGTATGCACTATTTTGGTTTGTTACAAATTAGAAAAAATATAACTTTATAATTTGTGCTTAATGTAGTATGATTCATGCTGGGAATATTTAATTGATCTTTCTTCTCTTCTTTACAGATTCTACTTCTTATCCAATGATGAATTGCTTAAGATTTTGGCACAGACAAGAAACCCCCAGGCAGTGCAACCTCATCTGAGAAAATGCTTTGATGCAATTACGCACCTTGAGTTTGCATTGGTGTCTGACCAGTCAACTACCGGTCCACCTCCACTAGAGCCTGGAGAACAGGAGAAGGTCTACACGAAAGACATCTTGAATATGGTTTCCCCTGAAGGAGAGAAGGTCAGCTGTGGTTACCTTGAAGCCTGTCAGTCTGTTTTTTTGGCTTTTATCACTGTTGTAACTGTTGGTATTGTCCTTTTGTGCGCAACTGTAGGTGGGTTTAACAAAAGGTCTGAAAGCAAGAGGCAATGTGGAAGATTGGCTTTGCAAGGTGGAAGAGGCCATGTTCAACTCACTGCGACAGCTCAGCAAAGCCTCCATAGCTGACTACCAAGTCACGTCGAGGGAGGAATGGGTGGTGTCTGGGTATCCTTCTCAGGTATACATGCACACATTTTCCCACACTTATATGCTAGTCATGTATTTACAGTGTTTGCCATTATTACACTTTTTTTTTTATACCAAAACTTGAGTCGGTTTACAGGGCTTCTCAGAAAAGTCAGTCGGTAATCCACCAAATGTGACATTTTAGTCTTTTATCTGAATTATGAAAAGTTGTTTTCTGTTGTTGTTCACTTCTATTTCTGTAGTCCTCCACGGTATATCCTTCACAGTATTTCCTTGGGGGCACCATGATTTGCAGAGCTCGCGCTCTCTTAACCGTATTTACTGCAAGCCTCAAATGATCTCGATCGTATCAGCGTGTGTCCTTGGCAATGACAATGCACACCACTTTCTCAATCGTATCCTCCCCCCTGTCCTTCGCATCCTTTAGTACCTGTTAAATCTGAGCAACTTTTTTTTGTTTTTGTTTTTTTCATCAGGTGGTGTTGACCATTTCCCAGATGATGTGGTGCAGGGATATGGAAGCTTGTTTGGAGGGAAATCATGACCACTTTGCGGCCTTGCAGCAATTTGAATTCACCAACTTTGATGTAAACTACAGTAGTAGTACTTCAAAAAATGAAAACAAAATACATGTCCAGTATTAAGTGTTCTTGTACTTTTTCAGAGGTTAAATGCTCTCGCAGCTTTGGTCAGAGGCAAACTGCCTAATTTACACCGCAATATCATCACTGCCCTCATCACAATTGATGTGCATGCCCGTGATATTGTGACCGATTTAGTCGCACAGAAGGTGGAGTACTGTGTGGCACAAACACTTTTTATATACACATTTCATTTATGGCCAGTGACTTTCCATCACATTTAATTTATGAGGCTGAACATTAACTTGAGCCAATCTTTCCTAGGTGGATCAGAGGACAAACTTTGAATGGCAGAGACAGTTACGCTACTACTGGGATCTTGACATCGACAACTGTATAGCATGCATGGCCCTATCCACTTACATTTATGGCTATGAATACCTCGGAGCCTGTCCTAGGCTGGTCATCACTCCACTTACGGTAACATGGGCTACATAATGCACACATGCATCAGACAGGAGTCACATAGGAATGGACACACAAGGCTATGGGCACGTAGATCTGTTTGATTGTTGAGCAGGTAAATTACGCCACAGTGTAAATGATGAAATGAAAATGATAAAATAAAAAAATACAATTGGGTATATTCACTAAGAATGCGCTGTGTCAGGTAATAGCGCGAAATATTGCACCACAACATGCACCCGCAGCCTGCGCCCAGTTACCCACCTATTCACAAAGAATATTGCTCTAATCATATACCGGCGCAAACACGGCCACAAAACTGACAGCTTGGAGCAAATTTGCACCTGATTTACCACACATGGCAATGGATTTGCGCCAAGAACGTGGTTGTTATAGTAACAGTTGCGAGAAAGATGACATTATCAGAAAGCGAGGTTGGACCGAGAGTAAGCGTTCATAGCGCCATTAAACTGTACATAGCAGAGAGGACGACAACGACGTCATTCATTCATAAAGTACAAATTATTGGTGCGAATGTTTTTTAGAAATATATTTTCAGGGGTTGGTATGGGTGTACAGTATGCATCTGGCGCGTGAAAATGATCTTAAAATGCCTCCCCGCCATTGCCGATCAGCCCGGGTTACGTTATGTGTCCTAAACCAACAGAACAATGTCTCTCTCTCTCTCTCTCTCTCTCTCTCTCTCTCTCTCGCTCTCGCTCTCGCTCTCGCTCTCGCTCTCTCTCGCTCCGCGTGATCAGCCAGAAAGGTATGTGAACCGTGCCACATGCACTGCTGTCATGATCCTGGGATCGAGGTTGCGGCAGGTTTATACATGCTTTCCATAAACGATATTTGCGGCACGCAAACACCGTGTGGCTATTTGTGCTGGCGTTAGTGAATTAGACGCTGCATATCAATGAGTCTCATTTGCATTGGGGTGGGCATATTTTGCGTCAAATGTATGCAAATTACCTAATTTACATACGCGCAAATAACACCTGCGCACCGTGGCGCAATCTGGTTGGCAGAGCACTTAGTGACGGATTTCCCCATCTGTACGTTTAGTGAATTAGGCGCTCCCGGACATTTTTCCAGGTTAGCGCCGTGCAAAGGCGACGCAAACCTTTAGTGAATAGGCCCCAATGTGTCTAGTTCTAGTACCTATATCTTCTAATTTACTAACATGCAGGATCGTTGCTACCTGTGTCTAATGGGAGCCCTCCAGCTGGACTTGGGAGGTGCTCCAGCTGGACCTGCAGGGACAGGGAAAACAGAGACTACGAAGGACTTGGCCAAAGCCTTGGCAATTCAGTGCGTGGTCTTCAACTGTTCTGATGGACTCGACTACAAGGTGCGATGTGATCACAGTAATTGCATTTTGCTATCTTTCTAAAGTCTTAGGAGAAGAAAAAAAAAAGACTTTTATAATGTGAAAATAATGGTGATGATGATGATGATGATAATAATAATAATAATAATAATAACAATAATAATAATAATAATAATAATAATAATAAAGTAAAATTAAATAATACATTCTCATACATTTCATACATTACTTCTGTAAAAAAGGAAAAAATAGAGGTCAATTAAGAGAATGACCACATTCAAATGAAGGATAAATAGTGATCAGGCCCAACTAAATTGCAGTTGTGAACAATAAATGCTAACTGGGAAGGTACCTGTCACAGGAAGGTTAAACACATTTTCCGAAGCACTAAAGACATGGCACCACGCTCCAATGGTAATCTAGAGGGCTGCACACAGGAGACTTGCAATCACATGGTTTTGGAGTGCCTTTGTTAGTGGACAACTAAACCTGTTCGCGCTATTCACGCTTGCAGGCTCATTCTTATTGCATGCATTATCTGGTGCTGTTAGATGGCACTGTTGCCAAAGCAATAAAGTTTCATGCCTTGCTCCATTTCATCATAGTGATCTATGAGATACTTTACTTTGTTGTGTATTTTAATTTTTATCTTACACTTCTAGTTATGCAGGACAACATTGGTTAATGCTTTAATGGGTACAATACAAATATTTAGCATCAATTGAAAAATACCCATTCAGAAAATATTCATATCTATATACAAATTGCCCGGCATATAGCTTACCATTTTAGTATATTCCTAAACTGTCAGTGGGATTGGCATTTAATAGATTTTTTGATCATCACTTCTATAAGTATTAATAATTAATTAATTAATTAATTAGTATTAATTAATGTATTGAAGAAAAACACCACTATGACAACAATATTTTTTTTATTGCCAAATATTTGTCATTACGTTGCATCATTAAAACATGTATTTAATATTAAAAATATTAAAGTATTAAAAGTATGTATTTAATATATGTAAAACACATTTTCTCTCAAAAAGATCAGTCTTTTTTTAAAAAAAAGTCTACTCCACATTACTGTTTCACAAAACATAAATAGGTGAAGTGATGAATACAGCCTCATTTGATTGCATTATTGCTGTAATCTAATTTATGATTACATTTGCCACACTTATTTGGTGGAATTTTGGGAAGTTTCCCTCCCAGTAAACGCTTAAAATATTGCAAGTCCGTGTGTAAGTTAATAAATCTAATTGAAGTCGATAGATTAACTGTCTCTCATATAACCAGGATGTATAATAGTGAGGATAATCCATACAGATAGATAATGAATGAAATATCATGTTTATTGTAATACAGCTAACATACAGTTTTATGTTTTGATAATATGGGAGGAAGGTGGAGCCAGTAGAAAGTACAAGCAGGTGATAAATGCCCAATATAGGATTCAACCCAAGAACATTTTGAATGTGCTGCAGATGCTCCTCTGGGCTCCCTATTAAAATATTATTTATGATAATCCTATAAAATAGTTATGGTTTATCTCCCCCTATCCCGCACTGAATATATAACACACTGTGTATCTCTCCATCAGATGATGGGGCGTTTCTTCAGTGGCCTTGCTCAGTCTGGTGCTTGGTGCTGTTTTGATGAGTTCAATCGAATCGACATTGAGGTGTTGTCAGTCATTGCGCAGCAGCTCATAACCATACGGAATGCCAAAGCTGCTAAGGTATGTTCAAACATTTTTAAAATGAAATGTTTGCACCATGTAGCATTTCAATCTTTTGAAGTCTTGCTGTATTACTTTTTAGATGACAAAATTTCGATTTGAGGGCCGAGAGATCAAGCTTGTGATGACATGTGCAGCATTTATTACCATGAACCCTGGCTATGCTGGAAGATCAGAGCTGCCTGATAATCTTAAATCGCTCTTCAGGCCCGTAGCTATGATGGTGCCCAACTATGCTCTCATTGCTGAGGTAACAATTTTACTGTCTTAATCGCAACTTTACAATAAAATACAGAAACATACCATGTGTTTCAACACAAATTTCTACCATTTATTGCATTTTGGCCTCGATACCTGTGTTTGTACCTTATACCTGTACCTTATCTTTCTCCATGCAGGTCATTTTATACTCGGAGGGATTTGAGTCCAGTAAGACTTTAGCAAGGAAGATGACCCAAATGTACAAGCTGTGCTCTGAGCAGCTGTCCCAGCAGGACCACTACGACTTTGGAATGAGAGCCGTCAAATCTGTACTCGTCATGGCAGGGTCAGAGAATCACACATGCACCATATAACATCTCGCTTTCCTTGAAAGTCACAGTAGTGGTTTCGGTCGTATTAAATGCAGTTTTTTTTTCATTAACACATAGCTTACATGATAAAGCTATATTAATACTTAAGAGCATTAGAAGAAGTACTGTAACACAACCTACTATCATAACAGTTGTTAGATTTTTAACGGTTAAAGCGGTAAACACAGTTGTTCTTGGTCTGCATTAAAAGACAGATGCTCCTCGACTGTTGGTTATTGGCTTATTAACGAAACTCCAGCAAATGACACATGATTCATTGCATTTCTTTTCCTTGTCCCCACATTCAGTTCCCTTTTTTTAGGCAGCCAATCCCAAATGTTCATTATCCACCACTTTAATGACTATATTGCCTGCAGTCCTTTATATGTCCAACTTGTTGTTGGATGCAATGCGCATTATTAAAGAATTACCTCACTTTAGCAGAATGCATGCATCTTTATTATAAGTCTGTGCTGACTCTTTCGATCCATTGTGATAAATAGACTAAACTGTTGGATCTTCTCTCAAAATGAACCCTTGCAACATAACAACCAGAATGCTTTACAATACAACAAAATTGGACGAATAGCCGTGTGGAGCTCGGTGATCATTAGCACACAGAAGTCCCAAATGTAGTTGTTTTTTTTTGGCCAGGTGCAGATCCACCATTGTGAAATATATTCCAATGAATGCATGATTATTTTGTTCAAAGGAAAATGTTATTGTGTAGTTATCTTAATTCATTTGTAGTACTTCCATCTGAATTAATATCAAACCCCTGCAAAGAATGTTTTGTTCAATATAATACATTTTAGTACAGTGCCATGCAAGCCACAGAAACTACTTATACTTACTTGTGTGAATGTGCATATCATTTGATGGATGATCTGTCTTCAGGTCTTTGAAGAGACAGAACCCTGACCTCATTGAGGATGTCGTTCTGATCCGAGCTCTGAGGGATTCCAACCTGCCAAAATTCCTAACAGATGATGCAGACCTGTTCGGGTAAGAGTGCTAGTTTGATGAAGAGGTGTCAATTTGATCATTCTTGTTGATCTTTCTTGTTCCAGTAATAATTCATATTCTGTATTCATAAAGGGTGTTTCTTTACATTACGACTACTAATATACTTGTGTTACACTTTACCCACATTTTAGTATGTTGCAGCCTTCTTTTCCAAAAATGGATTAGTGTAATTTTTGTCTGCAAAATTTTACACCCCATAATCACAACAATATAATTTTTTAAATTATTATAAATTAATCAAAAAATAAAGACTTTTGTGCAACATTTTGAAGCAGGTTTTCATCCAGGATGTATCTGTACATTGTTGCATTTACCTTTTCCTCAATCTTGACTCGTCTCCAAGTTCCTGCCGTTAAAAAACATCCCCAAAGCATGACTTGGCCACCAACATACCAGGTGATGAGTGAGTGGTGCCTGATTTCCTTCAAACTTGATGTCTGGCATTCACGCCAAAAAGTCCAATCCAAGCTTTGTTCCATTTGACTGGAGAATTTTATCTGAAATTCCAGGCGAGCTTCTATGTGTCTGTTAACATTGTGTGGCTTCCACTGCCACTAAAATGGAGGCCACAGATATGCTTATGCTCTTGGAAGGTTGTTGTCTTTCCACAGAAGAGCACTGAAGCTCTGACAGTGACCATCGGGTTCCTGGTCATCTACCTGACTAAGGCTGCATTTCCCTCGATTGCTCAGTTTGGATGGACGGCCAGCCCTACGACAAATCCTGATGGTTCCAAACTTACTTTAGAAAAATCTTTCTTTGGTTTGTGCTTTCACATTCACTGTCAACTGTGCAACCTGTGTGTGCCTTTTCTGTGCCTAATCAACTGAATTTAGCTCAGGTAGAACTACCGCTGAGCTGTGATAAATATCTCACGGATGATCAATTAAAACGGGTTGATCATGAGCTCATTTTTGAGGCTCATGGCATAGGACAGTCTTTTAATACTTATAAGTTGTCAATACACACTGTATATATTTAGTAACTGTTTACAAATCATCTAGTGGCATCCTGTCTGACCTGTTCCCTGGTGTCACCATCCCCGAGCATGACTACGGTATACTGCACTCAACCATTGTGGATTGTATAGTGAAGCGCAATCTTCAGCCTCTGGCCACCATGGTTAATAAGGTACAAATGACTTAATGGAATTATAAACGCAGGTTTCTTCTCCAACCTGTAGGGAAATGAATATGTGAATAATCAGATGACAATGAATAACAATAAAACAGTACACATTTTGCATAATCTGGCCTAAAACATTTTATTTTATAATGCTAGATTGATAGTATTTGGCTGGCTTTGGGTAACAACTTGTACCCTTGTATGTTGAACACTAGGTTATCCAGCTCTATGAGACCATGATTGTGCGTCACGGTGTCATGTTGGTTGGACCCACTGGTGGTGGGAAGACCACCATTTACACCATCTTGGCCGATGCACTGGTTACCCTTTATGACTCTGAGTTCAGAGAAGACGACTTCTTCTATCAGCCTGTGAAGACCTATGTTCTCAACCCCAAATCTGTCACAATGGGAGAACTCTATGGAGAGGTACAATGAGCAGTGGGGATAATGACTTTTTTTGGGGGGGGGGCACATTCACTAACTTTCAATTTGCTTTTCTAAAAAAAAAAAAAAATCTGCTTTAGGTAAACTCACTGACCCTTGAATGGCGTGATGGTTTAATGGCGCTGAGTGTCCGTGATGCAGTAGACGACACCACCAATGACCACAAGTGGGTTATTTGTGATGGACCAGTTGATGCTTTGTGGATTGAGAACATGAATACCGTGCTGGATGACAACAAGATGCTCTGCCTGGCTAATAGTGAACGTATTAAGCTTTCACCATCCATTCACATGGTGTTTGAGGTGACAGCTATTTCAGAACCATAAATGTGACATAGTGCTAGCATGTTTTCGTCCTTCCATCAGCATGACCTGAGACATTTTAAAATTATGTTTGTTCTGTTTTTCAGGTCCAGGATTTAGCTGTAGCATCTCCAGCCACAGTCAGTCGCTGTGGGATGGTCTATATTGACCCAGACGAACTCAAGTGGATGCCCTATGTACAGACATGGCTCAGTGGTCTAGGATCTAAAGTAGGATTTTATCTAAAACATTTCTGGCAAATTTACATTTTTTTGAAGATTGACAAGTTTGTTTAGTATCAATACTACTTACTGTACTAATGCACATGCACCCACGACAATACCAACACAAGGTCTAACCTGCATCTACACAGATTTAGAGCACGTCTCATACTAGGCTTGTGTTGGTCACAAAAATAGAGTCCTTAAATCCTTAAATAAATTCGGTGTTTTGTTTATGGTTTACTAATTGTATTTTTGCCCCAAAAAAACATCATAGTACAAATCCAATTTGATCATAATGTTAAATGGAGTGCACTTTTCTACCATGTTGTCCTAAGTGCCTTACCAAGCCTCATAATCACTTCCGTGCAGGATCCCTCACTATACACTGGCCAACGGCAAAACACAGGGTGTTTTTTCACTTTTGGTTTTAAATCCATCCATATTCCGGTGTACTAGCTAGCTATATTTAGCTTATGCTAGCTATAGCGCTAAGTTAACCGGCAGGGCTCCTCTCTCCAAATTTGCAAACTCCCTTCTGCTAGGATGGTGTCAAAGGCCAACTGCAAAGAAACGACAAGGGTGTTTTATACACTGCCTAGATGGGCTTTATTGACTGATCGCTTAACAGTTTAATTTAATGCTCAACATTTCCGGTTGACGCTCTCGAAACGCACATTGACACCGTGCAACCCCAACATACATGTTTACGTCACAGGCGTTGCCATTCTAACATTCCTTTGATACTCATACATGTGACAGTATGCTATATTCATTCACACTCAAATCCAAAAATTCAGATTCAGTATTTGTTTTTAACGGCTTATTCGTATAGTATTCATCTTTTGATGTCAAAGCCAAGATAAACAAGTTAATAGATGCCATACTTACCATGTTTAGCATTTACAAAGACACATGGAGATACACTCTTTTTCAGTGACTCTTTGTTTCTGGTTATTTGAGAGTAAATCAAATATGAAGTGTTATTTAGCACCTTTTCCTAGTGAATAGTTTGTGTCCAGCCAATATAAAAGAAGATTGCTAATTTGCACAAATCTCTAACGTCACTGACAATATATATGTTCTTTCACATCTTGCTGTCCTTTCAAGCTTCCCGACACGGTGAAGACGATATTGCTCGAGTTATTTCAGCAGTATGTGGAGGATGGGCTCCAGTTTATATGGAAATATTGCATCCAAGCGATTCGCCAGGTGGACATAAGTAAAGTTTGCACTCTTTGTGCTCTGATGGAGTCACTGCTGCTAGGAAAAGATGGACCAGATTTTAATATGGTACTTCAGACTTAGACAATATCTGTGAACTGAATGTGATTGATCAGTCAATTGCTTCACTGTTTGTACTGTAACATTCCATTATGTTCTGACAGCATATTATGTGTGTGTTGGCGCATGGCAGGATTCCAAACGCCTCACTGATGTGCTATGTCAGACATTCATATTTTGCTACTTATGGGCAGTAGGAGGCAACCTGCCCTGTGGTCACTGGGATGATTTTGACAACTTTATCAGAGAGCAATTTAAAGACAACAACAGTGCGAAGGTACTGCACAACACGTTCACAGGTAGTCATGACCATAGTAGACAGGATTGTAATCTTATTTGTTCAATTGATGGAATAAGAAAGTGTGTTTCTTGTTTAATGGAACAATGTGTAGAATGTAGCGCCATCTAGTGGTGAACTAATCATTCATATTTTTATTTAAAAAAAAAACAATCAATAATGTGCAAAAAATATTTTTATATAGGCCTAATCGTAGGTCTAGTAATAGCTAATTATATTACATAGGATGTGCCGTGCCTTACAAGAGGCTGACATCTTTTGCTGCCATTATCCTCTGGTGGTGCTTGCAGCTCGTGTCGGACCCAATAATTGACCGCTGCTTACATTCCACAGCTGGGGCCTGCAGGTGGCCACTGCTGCGTTCCGTGATTCGGGCTCCTGCCGCTTGTCTCCCTCTGCTTTGCTCTCTCTAGCTTTGCTAGCTTCTCCTGCTAGCCGCTCGTTAGCCACTCCGGGCTGCAGCTAGTTCTTGCTAGTCGTTCTTGTTATCTGCTGCAGTGAGTTCTTGTTAACCACTCTTGCTCACCGCTCCAGCTAGTTACTACTCGCTGGGCTGCTCGCTCGTTCATTTGTTTGTTTACTCGCCGGGCTGCTTGCTTGCTCGCTCACAAGGCTCTCAAAGTGTGGTTTCTCTGAGGCACCATAGTGCGCGTGCTTCAAAATGTGCACGCTTTGAACTTAGATTGTTGCATTTTATTAGTTCACCACAAGATAGTACTAAATTTTACACACTGTCCCTTTAAAGAGGATCTTTTGAAGTCAACCCAAAACAATTCTCCACTATTCTAAACACGGCATTCTGTTTAATATTGCGTTAGTAGAATATGATTTCAGCAGGAAAATCCAACCAATTTTATCCATCTCAGGGGATGGCCATTTTGCCACAACTAAAATTGTCATCTCATTTGCCCAGGGCTCAGGTATCGACCAATCACGGCCTAGTTTCAGAAAAGAGGTGAGCTGTGATTTGTCGTTATCTGAGCCCTGAGCAACTGTGATGTCATTTTCAGTCGACAGCAAGAGGCAAAATTGCCGACCCCTGAGATGGATAAAAATGGGTGGCTTTTGCTGCTTAACTCATATTCCACAAACACAATATTAATCAGAATATTTTTGGCCTGAATTCCCCTTTAATGTAAAAATTTTGCTTGTGGTAAAATAATGCGGTGCAGACAAAAAGATTATTGTTTGTAGAAATGAGGGGTTGTTTAATAAAGGGTTGTTGCCTTTGTTTGATGAAACAAAAGCAAAGCCTACCATGTGTTGAATTATTACTTTATTTGTGTGACTGTAGATGATGTTAGAATGTACACCATAATAACTGAGCAAAAACAGAACATGATGTGATATGGCACATGCTTTAAGTGCATGTATATGTAAACAACTATTTTATCTAATGCTGAATATTTTGAAGCACAGTGTTTGCATGTTTTTTAGTGATGGCGTTTTCATTGTGTTTTGTAGCTTCCTACCAATGGAGCCCTGTGGGATGTGTTCATCAACTTCACCAAAAATTCATTTGTCCAGTGGGAGAAAATAATACCTTTATTTTCATATGATAGCGAGCAAGCCTTCTTCGAAATGTTGGTTCCCACCGCAGACACTGTCCGCTATGGCTATCTGATGGAGAAACTGCTCTCAGTACACCATTCTGTACTCTTCACTGGTTCCACAGGAGTGGGGAAGGCAAGTAGTGACAGTGGTAGACCAGGTTCAAAAGCATGGATGTTTATGATTATTATTTTGATTATATTTTTATTAATAGCTCAAATGTATGTATGCACTTAGACTAGTGGGCATTTGGCTTGATTCACAGCAACTTTGTTGTGTACTCATTATTTTGCCATTTCTCATAATTCTTTCAACTTTATAGTGGATGCAGGATGCAACGATTAAAGAAATATGTGTAATTTGTGTCTTTTACAGTCAGTCATTGCTCGGGGCCTTCTCAACAGTATCCAGGAAAATTGTGGCTACATTCCTGTCTATATCAACTTCTCTGCTCAGACTTCTTCTGCCCGCACACAAGAAATCATTGAGTCGAAGTTAGAGAAAAAGAGGAAGAACATGCTTGGTAAATAGTCACTGTTATTTAATAGAAAAAAAAAAAAGAAAGAAAAGTTTTACAACCTTATCGTGTCTTCATTTTGTCTGCTCACATAATCATTTAATTTCAAGATTAAAAAATAAATAAATTTTTGTCGTTGTCACTAGTGTATATTCACTCAGTCAAAACATTAATGTTCCTTGAGATTTCTTTTCACTCGTTTCATTAACCTCACATCCTAATCCTGTTCTCTCTCTCTCACTCTGCGTAGGTGCACCTAAGGATAAGAGGATAGTAGTTTTTGTAGACGATTTGAATATGCCCAAATTGGACAGTTATGGCTCTCAGCCCCCCATTGAGCTCCTGCGTCAGTTCCAGGACTTCTCTGGATTTTATGACAGGGAAGTTTTCTTCTGGAAGGAGATACAGGTACACTATTTGTAATAACATACGGGCAACTTTATTGACAACGACAACAACAACAAAAACATTGTAGCTTTAGGCACGTGATTTGGCTCATAAATAATCAGCCCATTTAAATCACATGACAAAATGATTTTATCAGTAAAAAAGTGACAGATGCAAATATCTCATTACACAGGCTTCACTCTGCCCTTGTAAGAGTCCATGTTTATATTCTACGGGATTCCATACATTAAAAAACAAACCCAGAACCTGCTTCCTTACTTTGGCATTTCCTCGTTCTCTTCTCCAGGACATGACTATCGCTGCTGCATGCGCTCCACCAGGAGGAGGACGCAACCCTGTGACTCCTCGGTTCATTCGCCACTTCAGCATGCTTTGTCTGCCCACACCCTCAGAGCAAAGCCTCAAACAGATAATCATTGTCAGGATACATATCATACAAACACACTCATCATGCATGCTGTGCATCAACCTGCTTAAGTTTTTTTGTCCTCAACTTTCCTGCAGGCCATCTTGTCTGGTTTCCTCAAAGAGTTCGCCCAACCCGTGAAGGACTGCGCAAAACAGATTGTGGATTCAGCCGTGGAGATTTATAACCGATTAAGTGTGGATCTGCTTCCCACTCCAGCCAAGTCTCACTATGTCTTCAATCTCAGGGACCTTTCCAAGTGTGTCCAAGGTGAGAATTGACTATATAAAATACATCGTAGCCTCCAGTTGCATTTGTAAATGCACATGGCTATTGTTGTGTTTATCATACCTTTGTCATACCTTGTCACAATGTCTCAATCTTGTTTTTCATCGTGACTATTTAATCCAAGTGGGCGAGGAAAAAAATAAAAACAAAGTTTCTGATAGCAATTCTGCCAACTTTAACCTATTTACCATGGTTATGTTACCATAGCTTTAGGCCAGTGCTTCCAAACAAGAGGTACGCGTACCCCTAGGGGCACGTCAGCAAACAATTACAGTCCCATAATTGTGGCCTGTTGGCTCTCCCTCCACAACAAGCAGAACAGCAGATTACAAAATATTCCAAGTCAATTTATTCAAATTATTTAAGATGTTTGAGTAAATGAGTTTCACTGGTTGATGAGATTTTTCAGGGTTACAAGACAACAAAATAAACTAAGAAATAATAATGATGATATAAAATACAAGAGTGATAAGAATTTCAACTTCATATTGAAAGTCTTTGGTTGTATGATATAAAGTCCTCTCTCACTGTCTTTATTTCAAGGTATGCTGCAATGTGAAGCAAGTCAAGTGAGAGATAAGACTCAGATATTTCGTCTTTTCTGCCATGAATGTCAACGGGTTTTCCACGATCGACTTATCAATGGCCAAGATAAAGAGTATTTTAACATGATTGTCTGTGAAACGGCCAGTAAGTGGTCAAAATTTATACTATCCAAATGCTCATGAGAAGCATGCACATATCAAGATTATTTTCATGTTTGTCACAGAATACCTTTGACTCATGTCTTTTTTTATTCAGGCAAATTTTTTGGAATGAACTTGGATCCCTCATACTTTGTGAATGAGCCAATCATATTTGGGGACTTCATTAAGGTATGATTCTTCACACTGATGCCAAACATGCAAGTACAATCTGGTTTAAAGGGGGTTTAATCATTCCTTAGTTCAGTTTTCAAAATTAATTTCCATGAGAAAACTTTTACATAATATGTAGGAACATTTAACACAATTCAATGTCATGTAAAGGTGAAAATGTCTTTTTTTATATCATAAAATAATTGAATGTAGAGCAAACTTGTTAATTGATTAAAAAATGAACAACAAAACCCCAAAGAAATAATAATAATAATAATAATAATAATAATAATAATAATAATAATAATAATTATTATTATTATTATTATTATTATTATTATTATTATTATTATTATAATAGATTACAGACTAGCTCAGCTACCCCCCGAGTGACCTCCTCCTGTCTTGCTCCTTTTTTGAGGGACATATTTAACATTTCGGATGTCATGATCATTTACAGTATACCAAAAGTCCACTGTATTCAAATCAAACAAAAGAAAAAGAGCTCAACGTGTTTTGCCTTTAGGTGGGTGCAGAAAAGGAAGAACGGCAGTATGAAGATCTTCCAGACCTGGATAAGATCCAAAATGTTCTTCTGGACTATTTATGTGACTACAACGTGACTTACTCCAAGGAGAGCAAGTTGGTATTCTTCCAGGATGCCATTGAGCATGTTTCCAGGTATTCATGAACAAGCAGTTCCCTAATATTGATCTTGTTTGTATTTGAGGATGCAATATTTGTAGATACTGTATTCATAAGACTTTGATTTGGGGTTTTATCCAAAAAGGGTAAACTTGGTCCTTAGTTTTATTTCCTAATAGTCCAATTAAAATAATTGTAATCACAGTGGATGAAACTAAGTGATTAGTAGACAATGTGCAACATGTTTTTAGCCAACTTGTAGCGAGCACATCTTAGGAAACCTGCCTCAAAATAACCCGGAGTTACTCGCCTATAATATCATTTCACACATGACTTATATAAATCTACAAAGTAACCAAGAAAAGTAGAAAATACACCATAATTTGATCCCCCTGCAAGAAATTGAACATAATATACACGTTACAACCGTTAAGTCTTTATAGCATTACATAGTATTTATATATTATATAAATACTGTGAAATGCAAAAATGATTTTACTCAACATGACTTTTAATACTACAGTGCAGCTTCATATTTAGTTTCATATCACAAAACGCTAAAATATTCTTTGGGATAATATGACAATTCCTTTGGGGGTTTTAAAAGCAAAACCATTGTTTGTTGCTTATAAAATGCTTTATTTCTACGTTTTTGTGCAAAAATATTGAGGAAATTCATTTGCTATTCAGACAAAGCAAAACCTGTTCGTACTTTCATCTACCTTTCAGTGTAATAGTTCTCTCACCTATAGTACTTCTAACTAGAAGGCGATTGCAAATACTTGAAATCCATGCACCTCTAAGCATCATTCTAAACCAGAAAGACTACTGCAGTCCTGTTATGAAAGTGATTTTGCCAATCGCACTTTCTAGAATCGCTCGCATGGTTCGCCTGGAACGAGGCAACGGCCTGCTGGTCGGAGTGGGGGGCACGGGCAAGCAGTCGCTCACTCGATTAGCGTCCCACATTTGTGAGTACCAGTGCTTTGAGATTGAGCTGAGTCGAGGCTATAACTACGACAGCTTCCACGAAGACTTGAGGAGGCTTTACAGGATGGCTGGAGTGGAAAGGAAAGATACAGTGTTCCTTTTTACAGATACTCAGGTATGACTCCAATGAAAGGAGGAAAAATTATGCACGTCGAGCAGTGTGTCTCTTAACCTGCATTTTTTTTTTTTTTAGATTGTTGTGGAAGGGTTTTTGGAAGATATCAACAACATGTTGAACTCTGGTGAAGTGCCCAACCTCTTTGAAAAAGATGAGCTGGAACAAGTGCTAGCTGCTACCCGCCCAAAAGCCAAAGAAGCTGGAATCAGTGAGGAGAACAGAGATGAGGTAATCATTTGTACATCCTGTTTCAAAGAAATATCTCAGTCATTCAGCAATTTGTACACAAATGATGTGCTGCATTTACGTGCAAATGGTTGATTTTGCATTTGCTGGGAACCTGAGAAGATAATTTTTAGCAAATAGCTTGCTAGTTCTTCCACATACATTAGTTCGACAGATAGTATTGAAAGACTTGAATGTCCCTATACAGAAGTGACGCTACTTTGGTAAATTCAAAATGAATGTAAACATACCCTTGTTAAAAGATGTTCTGTAGTCACAAGTAGAAGACAAACCAGTGAATATTTCGGCACAACACTTAACAAGAAATCTCTGCTTTATAATGTCATGTCATAAAATCATATTTTGAATGGTTTCTGGTCAGTTGAGTGTGAAGGAATTTTTTTTAACAATAACTGCACACAGCTCTTAGCAGCAGTGGTGTAGTGGTCTTTGGAGAAGTAGTTATGTTGTAAAATTGCACTTTTTTTTTTAAAGTAGTCCAGAAAACTGTCCTGTTTAAGATACAATGACATTAATGTAAGAAAAACCTGTCTTTCGTATTCGCTACCCCATAGCAAATACCAATGAAACCAAAGGCAATGTAAGGCCTTAGGAGTACCGCAGAAAATTATGCAATTTCCTGTATTTGTTCAAAAACCTATTTATTAATTACACATGTTAATGTGGCCATCTATCTATGCCATCAATGTATAATGACAGGCAGAACAGATTAATACACTTCCATTAGATAGCAGAAGCTACAATACGCCTAGCCAAGAATATTGCAGAATATATTAAAGTGGCTCGAACCGCATCAACGGACTGAAGAGTCTCCCAGAAGGGGCAGTGGACGAGGAGGATCCTTGGCCAAACTCACTAAACAGGTGCCGATCAAAAACCAAATAGGCAAAAATTGAGAATTGGAGGCAAAAGGCTGATCTGGTCACAAAAGGATTTATTCAAAAAAAAAAAAAAAAAAAAAAAAAAAAAGGGAGAGAGAGTTCTGCCCAGACCCCTGGGAAATACTTTTAATTTCAGTGAGCAGAGCACACATTTTTATACAGTAATCCTGGAAAATCCCTTTCCTCTGATTGGTCAGGGACTGGGGGAACTCGGACTCTTGGGAGCTAATTTTCCTGCAATGAGCCATATTTTAAAGGTGTCTTTTTTTTATTTTTTTAGCTACTGTCTCAGTTGTAATGGTGTCGATTTCCTGGCAATGAGCTCATGGTCATATCTTTTTGGCATTTCCTGTTTTGTAACGGCAGATATGTGTGTATGAGTGGCGCTTTAAGTTCCTTTCGGTTTAATATATCATTCTCTAAATGCCAAGCTCACTTATGAGTTACACATAAGTGTGCTTTGCTTTGCTTGTTTTTTTTCTCCCTTGTCTCTCATCTGCAGGCTGTTAGAAACTGTGCAACAGAAACTTTTCATTTAAAATAAAATGAGCTGTTTGAGGTGACAAACAGATAATGTGCGATAATCATTATTCATGGATTATTTCAAGTTGGGTTAAATCACATTTAAAACATGACCCGCTTACACAAATGACTTTTACAGTTTTAGGACACATTACAATAGAATGACATCAGGTTATAATGATTATTGAATAAGTGGTTTTAATTTGATAACATATCTGGCACTGTGACGATGTGGCAGTGTCAAACTTGTGTGTTTGTGATCTTCAGGTGTTTCAATATTTTATCTCTCGTGTCCGGGAGAAGATGCATATTGTGCTGTGTATGAGTCCAGTCGGTGATGCCTTCAGGTCCCGCTGTCGAATGTTTCCCTCGCTGGTCAACTGCTGCACCATCGACTGGTTTGTGGAGGTATGCTGAAATCACGCTGCCATTTCTGGCCACAGCAATTTTTGTAATTTTTTTATTTTTGTAGATGCATTATCAATCCTTGTAATATCATCAGTGCTGTATTGTTGTCGCCCTGTGTAATGTAAACATTCCCTTCCAAATGTATTGAAACAGTAAAGCACATTCCCATTATTTCTGCTGTAGATCACTTTTTTTTTTAAAGGGATGCTTGACTTATATAGCCCATTATAGCAATAAAAAGTGAATATTTTGTCGATAATTAATTTGATACTTTCATTATTTTTCATGGACAATTAATACTTTTAAAAACCAATTTTGCCACTAGTTGTCGATTGAAAATGACATCACATGTGCTCAGTGCTCAAGTAACGACCAATCACAGCTCACCTGTTTTCTTGTTTTGGTCATGTGACATTCACAAGCTGAACTGTGATTGGTTACCTGAGCCCTAAGCACATTGTGATGTCATTTTTCAGTTGACTGGAAGTTGCAAAATGTCTTTTTAAAGGTACTAATTATAGATGAAAAATAATGAATATGACTATTTGCAAAGACTGAAAATGTGGTCCTCCTTCTTATTTGTGGGTTTTTTACCCGTAGACACTCTCGGGGTTTTCATGTTGGTCTATTTGGAATTGTAGCCTGTACATGCGAAACCCGAATCATCTACGTTGTCATATCCAGAAGTCAGTCCATGGAAATAAAAGCTGAAATACTCATGGTGTGACTTGTGTGCAACTTTTAACATATTTTTGCCTTTTTATTTTAACTTATTTTAACTGACTCAATTTGTGTCACTGTTCCAATACTTTTGGAGAGAAGGCGGAGTCTATAAACAGCTGCTGAATTGCTCCATTCCCTTACCTGTTGTCCTTCTATTCTCCTCTTATTCAGTGGCCTCGCGAGGCCCTGCTTTCTGTTTCTCAGGCCTTCTTCCAGAATGTGGACTTTGGTACGGATGAACTCAAGCAGAGCTTCTCAGATTTGTGTGTGGAGACGCATGTCAGCGTCACCGTCATGGCTGAGAGATTCTACTTAGAACTGAGACGTCGATATTACACCACGCCCACCTCCTACTTAGAACTAATCAACCTGTACCTGTCCATGCTAGACAACAAGAGGCAGCAGCTAGTGCTTGTAAGGCGAAGCCAAAAAATAAATGGAAAAATGTGTGTAGAAAATAGCGACAATTTTTCAGTCAGTTACTCCACTGTAAGATCAGCTCAGTTAAACGTCACGCTGTCTTGTGTGTTTCTATAGGCAAGGGATCGTGTTAAGAGTGGTCTGACGAAGCTCCTGGAGACCAACGAGCTTGTGGCCACAATGAAAGTGGACCTTTCTGCTCTGGAGCCGCTTCTCAAACAGAAAAGCATGGATGTTGATGCTTTAATGGGAAAACTATCTGTTGACCAAGAGAGTGCCGATGAGGTATGTCACTCCTTTTATAAGGTGCCAAAATTGTCCTATTACATCCCAAGTTTTAGTTTGACACGTGCATCTTTTGAACCTTACAGACACGTCGTATCGTGAAAGAAGAAGAGGCAATAGCGAAAGTCAAGGCTGAAGATACTCAGGCGATAGCTGACGACACCCAAAGAGACCTGAATGAGGCTCTGCCTGCCCTGGAGGGTGCTAACCAGGCTCTTAGTTCTCTGGACAAGGCGGACATTTCTGAGCTCAAAGTGTTCACCAAACCTCCTGACATGGTCATGACTGTCATGGAGGCTGTCTGCATCCTGCTCAACTGCAAGTCTGTATGCTTCTTCTCTCTCTCTCTGAAAAACAAGCTCTAAAATCAAGTAAAAAAATATATATAATGGCAAGAGAACCAAAATTTTAGAGAGTGACAAATGAAATGAAAAATTCTGAGAATCCCTCTTTACATTTTTCAGCCACATTTTTGCTTCAGTCCTAAAACTTTCCTGAGAAGTATGTGTGAATCTTTATCCAGAACAATATTTATAAGGGTTGTGATCATTGAGGCCTCACAATTTCTGTTCTAGTCCATCCCAAAGTTGTGAGCTTGAGGTCGGGGTTCTTTGCAAATTGTTCCATACTAAACTTCAAAATACAATTGTGCCTTTATGAACTTTATTTCATGGAATGGGGCACAATTAGGATGAAAGAGAAAAGGGTCTTCTCCAAAATATTGGAGCATGAAAATGAACAATTAAGATTACACCAACGCTAATTGATGAAGTAGTGATTGGATTCTTTTATGTCATGTTTTTCATAAAGTATGGAGAATAAATGACAGTATATAGTAAACCTGTCAATACATTTACCGTACATGTATATACATCAATGCACATTTTATAATGTACCCAAATTTAGCAGTAATATTTCCTGTAACCTAATGCATTTTATTTTATTTTTATTTCTTTTTATCATTTATGCTGTTTTCAATCACAAATAATGTTATATAGTAGTAGCACTAGCCACAGACCACTTCACTTTATCTGTAAAAATGTAACTTTGATTTGAGCACCATGTTTTGAATTGGATTTTGAGTTTTATTATTTTTCCTCGCACAGGCCGGACTGGCCCAATGCCAAAAAGTTACTGGGTGATTCCAATTTCACCCGATTTCTGACTGACTACGACAAGGACAATATTAAGCCTCAAGTCCTGGCAAAGCTGCAGAAATACATCAACAACCCGGACTTCATACCCGAGAAGGTCTGTTTCTATTTTTAGTCAAAAATGTTTTTGCAGTAGTTTTGATTGGTAGCGACTGGTTTTGGAGAAATTTGCACTTGGCATGGAATGAACTTAGTACATGGTTATATACACGTCACTAAAATGTATCGTTCCAATTTTTAAGTTAAGAGATTTCATCATTTATCTTTTTGCTGAACCTTTGTTTGGTTTAAAGGTGGAGAAGGTATCCAAAGCATGCAAATCCATGTGTATGTGGGTTCGGGCTATGGACATATACTCCAGAATCCTCAAGGAAGTTGGTCCAAAGAGAGAAGCATTCGCCAAGGCGCAGGTCAGCAATTTAGTCTCCGGCACAGACATAAATAGCAATGGAGCTGAGCTGTATACACTCACTTAAAACGGTTGGTTCACTGTTTCTGTATGCACAATTATACCTGCACATCCAATATAGGCGGAGCTGGAACTCACAATGGCAACGCTGAGAGAGAAGCAACAACTGCTCCAGAGTGTGGAAGACAAGATCAGGGTTCTACAGGAATCATATGACAGCAGCCTTAATGAAAAGCAGGAATTGGGTGATTGCCATATCTTTTTTTACCTGTACTAAACTAAAACTCTTATTAACTATGGATTCTTTCCTGAATGTACACCATGAAGCAATTTTGCCTTGCAATGTTTTATTAAAAGCAAATTCCCGTCATTATCTCGGACTCTTTTTCTTTTCACGCAGTTAACACAATGGCGGTGACACAGGCTCGTTTGACCAGAGCAGGGAAGCTCACATCGGCTTTAGGAGACGAGCAAGTGCGCTGGGAGCAAAGTGTTGCCACATTTGATCAACAGATTATCGACGTTGTAGGCAATGTCTTCATCGCTGCTGCTTGTGTGGCCTACTATGGAGCTTTCACCTCTCACTATAGAAAACTGGTAAGACGAGTCTGTTCATTCTTTCATTGTCACTTACAATATAGGCAGCTGTGAAAACAACACCACAGCTGCAGTTTTACACAATACATACGCTACTCTGCACATTAGAGGTGGGAATCTTGGGGCACCTCACGATTCGATTGCGATTACGATTCAGAGGCTACGATTCGATTATAAAACGATTATTGATTTCCCCCCCAGGCAGCAGAAAAAAAACAATGTATTTTTGTGCTTTTAATGTTTCGTACATTAGTTACAAAAATAGTACAAAAGTCCTCCCAGGCCTACATAAACTACTATTTCAGTATCAAGTTAACAGGTCAAAACAGTAAATAAAATACTCAAGTCCTCATTCTGTAACAACAGCTTTTAAGTATATTCAGTCTTCAACAGAATAAAACATAGCATTGAGCAAAAATATATTATTTTTATCCACTCAAAAGTGCATTGAGGTATAAATGAAAGACAATGTGAACTACTACTTCAATACAAATGCCTAAAAAAAAAAAAAAGTGCTTTCCTGCTTTTTAAGTTGTGTAAAGATGAACATGTAAACATTAAAGTTTCTCAGAGGTACAAAAAAAAAAAAAAAACCTCAAGTGCTTTTCTGCTTTTTAACTTGTGTAAACATGAACGTGTAAACATTAATGGGATCGTTCGGCTTTTTTAACATGAATCTCAATTTGATCCTCACCTCCCGTGTGTGCGATCAGCACTGACTTCTTTTTGACAGCGTTCGGTGACACGCGTTCTGGTTCGACGTTGGACGAGAAGAAAATAAAAAAGAAAATAGTCCAGCAAGCTGGCTGGGGTCTCGGAAATAAAGCGTTTTTCTTCTAAAAACTATTTGTTTTCAAAAGCGTGATACATTTCCACCACAATACTCTTTTCTGAATAAAGTCAGACGCCATTACCGCCAGCCACTACTTTTCTGTTCGTTCGTTCGTATCACTGCGCGGCGCCCTGTAGAACGCTAACCGACGCACTGCAGCCAGCTAGCTGATACTTCCGCCTGAAGTTGTTTGCCTTTTCGGAGCAGGTCTGATCTCACGAAGAGGTGGGTTGGTCAGCTCAGCCATGCTTGTTGTTGTTTTGAATCTCGAGGCGTGAGTTGTAGATGTGTACTCTCGGTCCGTCCCAAAAAGCGTCCCGAAGACCGCGCGCGCTACTGCGTTTCAGTTCCGCGTACTTTTCGCTCGTTTCGCTTCCCTTGGCATATTTATATAATCGGAATTTGGACGTTTGTGAATCGTTCTCGATTGTTCCACGGCCGAATCGTGAATAATCTAAGAATCGGAAATTTTGCACACCTCTACTGCACATTGCAATTATGCACTTTATGTACGTATGTAGGTAGCTCTTAGCCTTGTTATGTCACACGATAGATCAAGAATATGACCAGTGTTGCCACAGTTACCTTGAAAAAGTAACTTAGTTACTTTACTGATTACTTGGTTTTAAAAGTAACTAAATTGCGTTACTGATTACTTGATTTTAAAAGTAACTAAGTTAGATTAAAAGTTACTTTTTTAGTTACTTTCAGCAGCTGCCGATAACACCATCTCAACATAAAAATAATGCAGTAGAAACGGAGTTCCAAATACTTTATTGAAAGTGCATTTTTAACATGAAAATAAAGTTTTTTTTATGAAAAACAAAATAGGCAGTCTCTCTTGACTTCTTGTAACGTAAATACTTTTTATAAAACAAAAAATAAAAATCTATCCAGGTTGAAAATGAAAATCCCCTAAATTCCTCTATTGTTTGTTTGTTCCGCTATTCCAGTGTGTACACATGTATCAGTTTAAATATTTATTAGTAGTTATTGACAGTTATAATTGTTTTTTGGTTTGTTTGTTTTTTCTCTTCAAAATAAGGATCAGGAAAACAAAAGGTTGATAATTTAATGTTAAATATAAATATTTAACCTTTAGACAGACACCAACACAATTAAACAGAATATTTGCACATTGTGAAGTATTTCAGAAACATAAATTTAAGACATGAAATAAACCTACCGTCCAGCCAAAAGAAATATGAAGCCACCTTATGGAACAATAAATCTATCAAACACATTTTAACCACTTAATATATGCAAAAATATTTCCAAAAGTTCATTTCCCTTTTTAATCAACAATTTTTGTATTTAACAATTGTTTTTTCTTTTGTCATCACTTTCATTTTTGGTTAATGTATGACATCTTTTTTTGTTTTTTTTTAATCTGAGACACGATGATGACCACAGAATCACTACTGTTTATATTTTGTTTTTTGGGCTGTCGTAATCGCGGGCACGTCTCAGTTCTCCTATCTGCTGCTCATGCTAGTTGTAGACATTGACAGGGAGCCACAAACTGAGAAATGAGATACTTGCAGTGTGCTTTTAGCTTAGCTGGTGTGTTGGCTGTGGGACATACCTGTGTCGTTTGAATCCATGCATTGGATCGTCACGGGAGTTATTCTTTTTGGCTCGCGCGCAGTACCAACGCCGGCCCGGGACATACAAGTGCACCGAGAGGACTCGATAGCCATGGGAAATACCGAGATGTACGGCACCGGCTTCTGCTAACTGTCTCCATTTGTATGTTGTCACTCGTTGCGCGCGCGCGCGCCGTGTCGCGAGCACGGAAACACGGAAGTAGCTTGAATGGTGATGCTACTGAAATGTAAACAAAACAAGTAGAGCACGGCGCAGAACTCTTGCTATTGTTATGAAAACCATAAAGCCTCACTCGCAACCGATACGGTCGTTTAGCTCCCCTTGACGAACGATGGTTCGGTCGAATCGTTTTTTTTGTTCCACCCCTACTGAAAACGTAACTTGTCTGACGTCACTCCCCCTGGCGAGAGGGCGGAGACGACCTCATCCCATAATGCTTCACGGACCAGTTGAGGATGGAAATAAATTATTTTTTTTACCACTTTTATGGTCCATAATGCACACTTTTTTTGTTGTGTTGTGTGCCTGTTGGTTAATAAAACTAGTAGTAAAAGTATCATCACTTTTGTTTTGAATGTGCAAACCATTCATGACCAGACCATGGCTGAATTCAGTGTGGTGATCAATGACTTCTGCCTCATCTTCGTAGTTAGCAGTAGTTGTTTGTGACTGTTACAACAGTGAGATAGTTTGCATTCTTCATGAAAAATGTGGAGTAACGCATTGATTCTCTGGACAGTAACTTTAATCAGACTACTTTGTAGAATAAAGTAACGCGTTAGACTATTAGTTACTTTAGAAAGCAACTTATTTGAGTAACGCGTTACTGGCAACACTGAATATGACAAGAGATAGACCAATATGTTTTTTTAAGACAAGTGATCTGCAGAGTAGGTTAAAAATCATTTAGAAGAACTGGTGATTTATTTAAATAGAGAACGCTAAAGGGAAATTTGATTGTGAAACATAAATGTTTTGTTCCCCAGTTAAAAAAAAAAGGGGGGGGGGGGGGCACACACGATTTATTCTTCCCACTGCTTCCTTTCTTCTGAATTTTGTTTTTATATAAAATATGTCCACTTCATTATTTGTAATGCGTAATGAAATAAACTAGGAAAAAGTCTGCTATCAAGCTCAATTAATATATTCAAGTTTTCACATTTTCTCTCTTTCTTCAGCTGGTTGATGAGTGGATAATACAGTGCCAGCAACTGAAAATTCCCATAAGTGCCAGCTTCAGCCTTATCAACATTCTGGGTGACCCATATGTCATTCAGCAATGGAATAATGAAGGTCTGCCCCGGGACACCGTCTCCACAGAGAATGGAATACTGGTGAATGAGGGTCGCCGCTGGCCTCTCATGATTGACCCCCAAGATCAGGTGAACAAACTAATTATAACTGTCCTTAACATACAATATACAATATTATTGAGGAAATATTGTCTCTTTATTAACTCATTCACTCCCAGACATTTTTTTTACTGAAGCAATCACCTTCACTCCCGGCTGTTTTACAGGATTTTGACTGATTTTCCAATTCCCAGATAATATTATGTTCTTTTGCTATAAAAACATGGAACCTACAAAAAAAAAAAAAAAAAAAAAAAAAAGATTAGAATCTCTTCTTTCATCAGGAAAAAAAAGTATATTTCTATCTGATCAAATTTTGCAGCAATTATCATTAGAATACAGCTAAGTTTCATCATTATTCACAAATCTGTTTAGAATTGTGGGGAAATAGCTTGTTTTCAACATGGCCCGGTTGATCTCTTATACTCTGCTGCCACCTGCTGGCCGTTTTTGTAATTACTATCATTGCTTCTCTCATTCTCTGCAGTTGAGAGGCTGCATCAAAGCCTTCTGTATGCTCTAGCATAAAGAACATTTAAAAAAAAAATACGTCTTTGGGACATTTAAAACATTTAAAATAGAACATATTTATACGTTTTTGGGAGCAAATGAGCTAAAAAAAAATTAAATGTCACGTATCACTTCACCCAATCTTCCTCTTAACTATATGTGTTTACTTTAGAGCTGCTCATGTTTCTGTGGTCCTTTTCAATTCAATAACTGTAAATAATATCCAGTCGACTTGCTGTCAGAATAAAGGCAATGTTTACACAAGATAATACTGCAATTTATATTTTTTTAATTTTCCATTGACTTACATAATGAAAGTGTGTATTTTGACTAAAATATTTTCAGAGGTTGAACTAGAATGTCTGGTTCCATATCATTTCATGTTCAGACATACCTTGCCCATTCTTTCTTTTTTAGGCTAACCGATGGATACGCTCAAAGGAGGTCAAGAACGGTTTAAAAGTGATCAAGCTCACTGATCCAAACTTTCTTCACAAGCTGGAAAATGCCATCCGAATGGGCATGCCTGTTCTGCTGGAGGAGGTAGAAAAAATGCGGCTGAACTTTGTACATTCATGTCAGACTGAAAACGTCCATAATTGATCATGAAAATGCATGTTGCTTTGAAAACTGCTGCTTTATTGACTCCAAAAGAAATTATAACGAGAAAAATTTGGTTAACAACTTTACTACAATTCATGCAGACTTGGACAATGAAAGAGATGAGTTTTATAACTGAAATAAAATAATCATAATGTGGCTGAAAGGTTGATGTTCAGTTTTTGTAATTTTAGAGGTTTAACAAACATTAAGTTAAATTATTTATGTCAGAACAAAGAATTGCATTGTCAAGGCTGTTCTCTTCTTTCTGTGTGTGTAGTTAAAGGAGACCCTGGATCCTGCTCTGGAGCCCGTCTTGCTGAAGCAGACATTTGTGGCTGGTGGAAGGACTTTGATCCGACTTGGAGACTCAGATATTGACTATGACAAAAATTTCCGGTTTTACATGACAACTAAAATGGCCAATCCACACTATCTACCAGAGGTAGTGACAGCACCTAGTGTCGCACGTTCACACATTTTCGCTCGTTGTAATCACAGTTGTAGTGTAGTGATACATGATGCCTGTCATGGAAGCCTCACAGGACTAATTCCCACCAGCTTTAAACTGTTGAGAGTTATTTATTTTTCCTTGGGAGTGGTGAATTAAAAAAAAAAAAAAAGGCCTATGAAGTAATGTTTTCATATGTGTGTTTTTACCATTCAGGTGTGTATCAAAGTAACAATCATCAACTTCACTGTGACAAAGTCTGGCTTAGAGGACCAGCTGCTTGGGTATTACTCTGCACTTTTTTTTTTTTTTTTTTTAATGAGCAGTAACAAGCGATGCAATCCTATTCTCCCAAATAATTTGATCTCCAACCATCCTCTTCTCAGTGATGTGGTGTGCCTGGAAAGCCCACACCTGGAAGAGCAGAGAAACGATCTGGTTGTGCGCATCAATAATGACCGCATCCAGCTGAAGAACATCGAAGATCGCATTCTGAAGCTTCTCTTCACCTCCGAGGGAAACATACTCGACAATGAGGAGCTAGTTACCACTCTCCAGGAATCAAAGGTAAATCTGACTTTAAAAAAAATGCGAATTTACTACCTTGGTGTCAAATTTAACATCATCATAGATCATTTTGAATCTTATTCTACAACTTCCTTCCAAAAGGGGTTTGATCTAAGCTACTTTTGCTTACCTATTAACTCATTTGCTGCCAATAACGTGTAAATACGTTTTTTATGTTTTAAGTGTCCCAAAGACGTATTTATATGTTTTTTTGTTTTTTTTGGGGTTTTTATGATAGAGCATACAGAAGGCTTTGATGCAGCCTCTCAACTGCAAAGAACGGTTGCAGAAATGGTAGTTATTACACAAACAGCCAGTAGGTGGCAGCAGAGCAAAGGAGATCAACCAGGGCCATCTACAAAAAAAAAGCTAAATTACTTACAATTTTAAATAGATTTTTGAAAACTGATTAAACTTAGCTCTCTTCTAATGCTAATTGCTGCAAAACGGAAACAGATAGAAACATACTTTTTTTTCCTGATGAAAGAAGAGACTTTAATCTTTCTTTTGGTAGATTCCATGCTTTTTATAGCAATTGAACACAATATTCTGTGGGCCTTGCCAAATCAGTCAAAATTCAGTAAAACAGCCGGGAGCGAACGGGATTGCATCTGTGAAAATGGCTGGGAGTGAATGAGTTAATGTGGTCTTTCATTATAAACCATGTTACAAATCTTGATCTATGAACTAAAGACCTACAAATAAAATCTGAAATTGAGTTGGCCACTTGTCAGATTTCAAGCAGAAATGTTTTTATGCCACACTCTTCCAATTTCGAGGAGCACTTATGTGTGTGCTTTTGCAAATCTCGGATGTGACAGTTTTATTATTACGCTCCATTATTTTTTTTGTGCTTTTCTACTTTCCTCAGGTGACATCAGCAGCTATCAAACAACGACTGGAGGAAGCAGAGGCCACCGAGCTGATGATCAATAATGCAAGAGAGGGTTACCGATCTGTAGCCACCCGAGGTTCTGTCCTGTTCTTTGTCGTCGCCAGTCTCTCTGAAATTGATCCCATGTACCAGTTCTCACTCAAGTACTTTAAACAGGTGAGAAAGATTGTATTTGAAGTTTAATGATCATCTGGAAAAATTTGGATTGGTATGTTGTGAGTGATGCATAACGATGATATTCAATTTTTGTGAATGTTTCTTTATACCACCAACTGCAGCTCTTCAACACTACCATCGAGATGTCTGAAAAGAGCGATATATTGGAAGAGCGTCTGCAGATCCTACTTGACCAGATCTTACTCAACTCCTACATAAATGTTTCCCGGGGCCTGTTCGAGCAGCACAAACTCATCTACAGCTTCATGTTGTGTGTTGAGATCCTGAAGCACCGCGGTGACATCTCGGAGGCGGAGTGGCAGAATTTCATTCGGTCTTCTACAGGCATGGAAAAGGTGGGATGGGGAATGACATTATAGGCTAAAAATAGCTTGTTGAAAAATCTGTTATTTTTACCGTCTTAGGGTAAAATACAAAGGCTGAACACTCCAGTGTGGCAGTTGGTGATAAGAAAAAAATGCCCCCCCCCAAAAAAATCCTCTCAATGGCAAAAAAAAACAAAAACAAAACATCTTTCTATACTTCTATGCTGATATATAGATGAATTTGTTATTTAAAAGTTTCTTTGTCACAAACCACAAGCCTTGTGAGGAATAAGCAGTTCAGGAAATGGATGGATCTATTCTGAGGTTGTGGCACACAGTTTATAGAGTATTAACGGACCTTATGAGGGCCACAGTGCTGATAATCCTTGATCGACGAGCTACATATGACAAGCTTTTCATTTGTATAAAGTTCAAAATCTAGTTCTACATTTGAGCTATTGCATTTTGAATCTTGAAATTTGCTTGGTAAAATTGCGTTGCAAGCTGAAGAGCAGTCTACAAAGATGTACGGTATATGTTCTCTCAGGTGCTTCAATGCAGTGTAGATCAGTAGGGCTGTTGCATCCTCTGCTGAATTTGTCCCACTGGAAAACTGGGAATGGTAGCTGGTGTGATATTTTCTATGTGGTTCATGATCTCCATACATTTAGCTGGTTGGGGAGTGAGAGCCTCAGGCCTACAATTTAGGCTTGTGGCAACACTCACAGTCTGTTTTGAAACTGGTATTATGGTTCGGTTGGTGAAGGATTGGTTTAACATAGAAGTTAAGCACTTTTTTTTTGCCATGCCATCTGGTTTTGTCGCTTATTCCTCGCCATACTTTTTTGTATTGTTGAAGTGATGTTCCACATGCTGCCTTTACCTTTTGTAGATTTAATGCCTCTTGTCAGTTCTGCTCAGGCTCCGATGGTGGATAACACAACAAATAAATTTGCTATGCTAATGAGGAGAGCTGGAGGGAACTTGAATTTAAAAGTGAATTGATTTGCTGCCACAAGTGCCAGCTCGTCTTCTGTTTGGAGAATCTTTTCATGAATCTGATTAAAACTTCACTTGAGAAAAGTCCTCGATGGATGGATGGAAAATTTCCTGTTGAATGTCCATATTTTGCAACTATATATTCTATCAATCAATCAATCAACTTTATTTATATAGTACCTTTCATACATTTAAAATGCAACTCAAAGTGCTGGACATCCATAACACAATAAAATAAAAGAAAGAAAATGATCATACCCACAGACACACCCAAAACCCAACAAACACATGAAAACCACAACATGGCGGGGCACAGAAGTACCCTGTAAGGAAAGGCACCCAGGAGGAGTTCATCCACAGTGAGATGGATGAAGACCAAGCATCCCTCTCACTGTGGAGGCTCCCTCATGAGAAAACACTGGAGCTAAAAATGTAATAACTACCAAATAAAAACATTTAAACACTAAAAGAAAACAGTTAAACACGATAGAAAAAATAAATAAATAAATAAAAATGAATAAATAAATAAATAAATAAATAAATAGGGGCGGCACAGTAGTCGAGTGGTTAGCACGTCCGCTTCCCAGTTCTGAGGTCTCCGGTTCGAGTCCAGGCTCGGACCTTCCTGGGTGGAGTTTGCATGTTCTCCCCGTGCCCGCGTGGGTCTTCTCCGGGTACTCCGGTCTCCTCCCACATTCCAAAGACAAGCATGGCAGGTTAATTGGGCGCTTCGAATTGTCCCTAGTTGTGTGTGTGAGTGTGGAGGGTTGTTCGTCTCTGTGTGCCCTGCGATTGGTTGGCAACCAGTCCAGGGTGTCCCCCGCCTACTGCCCAGAGCCAGCTGAGATAGGGGCCAGCAGCCCCCGCGATCCTTGTGAGGAATAAGCGGCCAAGAAAATGGATGGATGGATGGATAAATAAATAAATAAATAAAAAATATACCAGTAATGTGTTCATTTTTCAGAAATCTTAGAACTTGCATGCAACATACTGATAGATCTGTAACAATAACTGCAAAAACCCTTGTAGAATATTAGAAGAATGTGTTTCCAAGGTCATTTGGACTTCAATTAACCCCAGACTATTATCTACTTGCAACAGGTGAGTAGAACTACAGTCTGATTTGATGGCCGGGTTTGGAGATCACAATACAAACTGGCCTGGGAATATATTATTTGTGTGCTAATTTTATCCAACGATAACAGGTCTGGCTGGCTGATTGTAATTCTAATACTGTTCTTCCTTTTCTTTTCCTTGCTCATGTGTCGTCTTTTCCATACATTAACTTCACTTCTCCTGCGGTATATGTGGAAATTATGTTGACGTTATTCGTCAGCAAGCACAACACCCACTCTTGTAATCATCACTTCTCTCAAATCTCCTATAGGAATTTGAGGAGCGACCAGATGTCCCATGGCTAAGTGATTATTACTGGGAGACATGTTGTGAACTGGAAGAGTCACTTCCCTGTTTCAAGGGCATACCCAAAGAAATCATTGCAACACACATCCATGTTCAGCTCGGTAAAAATGCACCCCAACTTCTAGCCTAGTAATTTGTTTCTGTTGTGTAGATTTATAGAGTATTATAACTAATTCAATTTATCTTTATTTAGGAAGTTTTGAGTCATCTTTTAATCCAGAAAGTTGGGAGGGCTATGTGTCGGTTTTGCCACCTCTTGATATGTCAGAAGAAGGGAAGCAAAAGAGTGGAATCAAAGGCTACTGGAATGAAAGGCTGAGTTCTTTTCAAAAACTGGTCCTCATCAAGAGCTTCATGGAGGAGAAGGTAGGTTACAATCATCAATATATGATAGTATTGTAAAGGCAGAGACGGGCATCCATGAGTTATGACTGTCTGTCTGGCATTAAGCCTGTTTTTCTGACGAATTAAGAGAAACTTAAAAAAAAATAAAAAATATGGACCGTTCATCAGTGTACTGTCCACTAATCTGACCTCTCAGACGCCCGTTTTGTTGACGAATGACGGACTAGTTGATGGTGGTCAATACTGACGGAATGACCATATTTGGCTGTTAATCCTGAAATAGTGGTGATGAATTGGTGATGGAAGCATGGTCAAAATAAAATGGCGGAAAGACGATTACAGATTATTTCGGCTTGATAAAATGATGGACTGATGAGAATAGAAGGGTGCTGAAGTTGCTGGCAAATGGTGGACCAGCAAAATTTTCTAAATTGCCCACCTCTGTATAAAACTACATTTTATGTCCAGTGTCACTGAGAGATGTTTTGTATTGTGCTGTACTCTCATTGTGTAAATCCCAATCATTTTTTTTAAGCCATCGCATTCAGAAATGCAGCTCTTCAAATGATACATAATCAGTGTTTTCAAGGTCTACATCTTACACAACTATAATAGGAGACTTGGGAAAGGGTCTCAAGAAAAGAAAACACTACAGCTTGTGTGTGATCTTAATGATCCTCAAAATGTGACATCCTGGTCAACCATGAAAACTGTTACAAGAACAAGACTAACTTTGTTTGTGAGAAGGCCGTTCTCTGTTCTTCTCTTTCAATTTCTATTGTTGCACAAAATTAAGTTTTATTTGTCAACCAGTAAATGGACTTGCATTATGTTACGTTCCACCCACCCTTTGTATCGTCTTTTTTTGTGGTTGATAATTTGAAGTTATGGTACCACAGCAATATCAAGATCAAATATTTTGTAAATTGTATCTTTCTTTCGTGTCTAGGTTGTTTTCGCAGCAACAGAGTTTGTGATTGTCAGCTTAGGGAAGCAGTTTGTGGAAAACCCTCCCATTGATTTGGCTAATCTCTACAATGACATGTCTCCATCCACGCCACTGGTCTTCATCCTCAGCACTGGTTCTGACCCTATGGGTGCCTTCCAGCGTTTTGCAAAAGAGAGGGATTGTCTTGATAGGTAAGACTATTTAAGAAATGTGATGCAATCAAGGTGATTTTAAAGTGAAATATTGTTTATAAATCACATATTGAAATAATCCTTTCTCTGTAACCATTAGGGTTGAGTCCATTTCATTGGGTCAAGGACAGGGGCCCATAGCAGAGAAAATGATTAAATCAGCATTAGAGGACGGAGGCTGGGTTTTCTTGCAAAACTGTCATTTAGCGGTCTCTTGGATGCTTCCCATGGAAGAGATCATTAAGACCTTCGCCGAGCCTGGTAAAAAGAATAATAATCCTAATTATGTAACTTCATATACACAGTATCACACATGGAACTGTTGCCACAATTGTTTTATTTTTATTGTAGCGTATGGCATGTTTTGCATATTGAGTGAGACGTTCTTTTCCTCTGCAGACATATCAATCCATGAGAACTTCCGTTTGTTTTTGAGTTCCATGCCTACCAAAGTGTTTCCGGTTACAGTGCTACAAAACTCCGTCAAGGTAAACTTCAGCTTGAATATGAAGTGCATTAGTGATTTTTCTGGTTGCAATATAATGATCGGACAAAATGAACTCATTAGGAAACAAACATGTAATCATTGACTCTGTTGGCTTGTATTTGGTTCTTCAAGGTGACAAATGAACCTCCAAAAGGTCTGCGTGCCAACATTCGTCGAGCCTTCACAGAGATCTCGAACGATTTCTTTGAAGAGCACACTCTGGGGCTGGAGTGGAAGAAGATGGTCTTTGGACTCTGCTTTTTCCATGCAGTCATTCAGGTTCGTACCTAATACCTATGCAACGGTGCAATATTTTGCCGTTTTGCTTTCTGCTGTATTAGTATACCTTTAAATGTTTCTCTTGTTCACGTGCACTTCAGGAGCGCAAAAAGTTTGGTCCTCTTGGCTGGAACATTCCCTATGAGTTCAGTGACAGTGACAGGGAGTGTGCTCTGCTCAACCTTGAACTCTACTGCAAAAATGCTGTTATTCCCTGGGATGCACTTACATATATCACCAGTAGGTGAACCCAAATTAACGTACATAAGCAACCTACAATCACGAATAAGTTTAACACTGAATATTGAGGCACTTTGTTACATTTGTTATGTTCCCCTTTATCTGGCCATGAGCATGGTTCTGAAACAGGTAGCCAAAACATGCCTAATTAAAATTAAACTGCACTAATATACTAACCACTAGAGGATGTTTGGAACTGCACAAATGAAATATGTAGAACCTCTCATTTTTAACAGATGTGCTGCTTTTAATATGACTTTTAAGAAGCTCAGTCTCGAGCATGGATTGTCGTTTCAATTGTGTTGATTAATCCAGCATGTTACTGAACCTTCTCTTGTGGAAGGAGCAAACTGGTCAAATGTGAGTGTGTTTCCCCAGGTGAGATCACATACGGAGGCAGAGTGACAGATGTGTGGGACCAACGCTGCCTCAAAACAGTCCTAAAAGGATTCTTTTCCCCAAAAACTCTGGCGCCTCTCTACACCTTCTCAGAATCCGGTACCTCTGAAAATTCCATTTGCTTTCTTCTGTTGGACTGCAAATATTTGAAACACAACTGTATGTTCCTTTGATTTACTGCTTTCTCCTGTTCATTAGGTGTCTACTATGCCCCTGCGTTAGACACATTGGATTTATATATAGAGTACATTGAGAACCTTCCAATCATTGATGACCCTGAGGTCTTCGGCATGCATGAAAACGCCAACCTGGCCTTCCAGGTATGGAGCTTACAGTTGTAAAAGACACAAGTGAGAATTGTCAGCATTCATCTCCAACCATTATTGAGTCATTCTGTCATAGGCACTTAACAAACCATTAACATTTTTGTTGTCCATATACAAGATTGTATATAATATGGAATTCATAATAACACAAGCTTAGTAAAATGAAAATAAAAAAATAAAAAAAAAACAATAGGCACATTGGAAACATAACAGAATGCTCATTCTGTCATTGAAATGCATTTTTAGATATTTAAAAAAATTGGCCAATTAAATCCTCTCTGTGCTTTACATTTTCTTCTCCACAGCGCCAAGAAACGATGAATCTGATCAACACTATTCTGGATGTAAATCCTCGCTCTTCAGCACAACTAGGAGGCAAAAGCAATGACGAGATAGTTTGCGAGCTTGCCGAAGCTATACTTGCTAAGCTTCCTGGTATGCAGAAACACCATTTTTATTTATCATTGGAGACACCATTTATTTTTCGATAATGGTTATGAAAGGATTTATTTAAGGCAGAGCTTATTTTCACTAGTACAATACATGTCTGACATTGTGTTTTGTTTGTCTGCATGTGCGTGTAGATCGCCTTGATATGGACGAGGCGCTGGAGTCTATGTTTGAGAGAGACGATAAGGGTCGCGCCAACTCCCTCACAACTGTGTTGGGCCAGGAGGCCGACAGATTCACCAAACTGGTTCGCTTACTGAGGGTAATTATAAGAATGATTCTTAATTATTTAGGTCTAACTAATCAAAGAAAGTTAAATTGAAGCAATGTGTGCTTTTTGTGTTTCCAGGTGTCTCTGGTCACGCTGCAGAAGGCCATTGGAGGTCTGGTGGTGATGTCGGAGGAGATGGACCGAATCTACACAAGCTTCGTTAACAACAATGTTCCCGCCCAATGGTCGAACGCCTCCTACCCATCTCTAAAAGGCTTGGCTTCCTGGGTCAAGGACTTATACCTCAGGATCTACTTTGTTGAGGTTTTGTTCTACTTTATGTGTCTTGATTCCCAGAGGATAAACTCTAACTCATCTTTTATTTTAAGCATAGATTCTTGACACACACATGCACATTGGATTCTGCGGCAATGGCAAAAGTAGCTTTGAGCAAATATCACACGTTGAGCAGTTTCGAAGGGTCTAAAAACACATGCACAACCTGGATATTTTACTACTTTTCCTTTGTACATCACCCCCAACGCAAACATTTTTTTAATGAGACAGGTCTCAACGTGTATTGCACATTTGAAAATGTGTGCCTTCGCTTTACACACATACATAAAAAGAAGCCCCAAGGAAGAAGATAATGTCACAATGTTGTAAAGTGAGTCGTGACAACACGTTCTACGCGTACTCTGTGCCAGTTGCACCACTTCTTTTTTTGTTCATATGCAATTAGTTGGCTGATATGCATGCACGCATGACTTGAGCACATTGCATGAGTTACTTGGAGACAAGTTTAATTACATTTATATTTTTTATCTCCTTTTAGACTTGGATCACACGTGGCCACCCCAAATCTTTTTGGATATCTGGATTCTTCTTTCCTCAGGGCTTTCTAACTGGTATGCAACTGCTGCACTAAAAATGTTTCCTTTTCATCTTTTAATGGACCGCGATGGTACGACAAATCTCTAAATTGACAGAATATATTCTAAAGTCATGGCCATTGCATGGTGTGATAATTGATACTATGTGTTGAGTTTGAAAAGGAAAACCCAAATCCTTTTTCACAGTTTGGCTTATTCTAAGGCCAGCAGACGAGTAATGGAAAAACACTTTTGAAGGTAACACAGATATTTTCTCCAAACTGTTGACATGTAGCGGTCCTGCAGAATCACGCCCGGCGGTACAATTTGCCCATCGATGAACTCAACTTCCGCTTCAACGTGGTGCCTGTGTACCGGGACCAGACCGCTGTGGCCGAGGCTCTGCGCAATCTGAACAGCAACGCTAAACTTCCGATGGACGCGGAGGTACAACAGTCGACGCGCTTTTTTAGATGCTATTTATTTTGCAACGGATGAAATCACTCTTGTACAAAGTCCTTGAATTTAATACTTGATTTAAAAAGTACAAATATCTAAGAAGAAAATAACTTAAGGTGAAGTCAAAGCAGGGTTTCTGCAATTCATCAGCAAATCTAATTTTATGCTTTATAATATTGTTTTAATGCAACTTAAAAATAATTTAATGTCCATGTCGTACTAAATATACACAGACACACAAACACACACACATTCACATACATACATATACCTGGATATTAGGGGTGTCACGATTCGCCAACTCCACGATTCGATTTAAATTTCGATTTTGGGGTCACGATTCGATTTTTTTTTCGATTTTTATTTTTTTTTTTTTTTTCCGCTCCCCCACTTTATAACACAGAGGCATATGCTTCTGTAGGCTAAGGCTAGTCTATGATCATTGGTTCTATTCATTGTACAGTAAATCTTATTTCAAAAGATCGGCTACATATAGGTGATGCAATTTCCATATTATTTTTGTGTAAATTTATGTAATATATGATAATTGACATTAGGCAGGAATGATCAAATTCAAAGAATTTATTTACAATATAAAGTTAACCGTCTTGTTCTTACTGAAGTGTAAAATAAAAAATAAAAAAACAAAAACAAAAAGTCACAGTGGGTGCCTGCCATCTATTGACTGTTTTTGGTTACAACAGTGTGCTGTGCGTTCCTCTTAAAATAATGTGCAATGTGCAACAACAACAAAAAATATATTGTATCCAAAGTCATGGAACAAATACAGCCTGAACAAACTATATCCCAACATTTACAGTTGCTGGGCATACTGTAGCGTGGTTCAAGTACACTAATTAAATGTTTGAATCCAGCGTTTTCCAAGGCTGCAGGTCTGCTGCTATAAATAGACCTATGGATCTGGCGTTTCGCGCGAGCTGAAGTGTGTGGAAGTTTCACTGTAAATGAGGATGAAATAGTTGGTTGGACCGTTGTTTTCCCACTTCTAGTTGAATTTGATAAATCTAAATCTTTGTGATGCCTGCGTAAATGTCCCGTCATGTTTGTCGTGTTTCCCGTTGTTACGGCTGGCGGCTCGGGCCCGCCGCCGGCTCCGCTCCCCTAGTATGTATGTGTGTGTTTGTGTCGGCTGGTGCCCGTATAATGGTACTTCAGTTTGAATGCGCCAGCGCGACACTCTGATTGGAGGACTGTGCCAGCGCGACACTCCGATTGGACGACTGTGCCAGCGCGACACTCCGATTGGACGACTGTGCCAGCGCGACGCTATTGTGTATCCGTGTATTATACCCCTATTGGTTATTGTTGTTTCTCCTCCGTTCTGTCAGTTCTGTCAAATGCGGTTATTATTTGTTCACCTTCCACTTTCACTCCCTTGTCAAACCCCTGCCTGAAATTTCAATTAAAACTACTCAGATGTTAAAGTCGACCCGTGTTTATCTACTCTATATTTTCTGTTATTGTGTTACTTCCCTTCCCCTTGACGAGCCGGGCGTAACACCGTGGCCGAGTACAGTACGCGCACATAGCATATCTTGCAACTGTGGTCTTTTTATCGACAACGTGAACGTTGTCGACATAACTCACCGGGAACGCAAAATGTTTCCAAACTGGTGACGAGAGAAGCGGGAGCGGCTTGAAGCACCATTGCTGTGTCTGTCCGCGCTTGCCATCATGACTGCAGGAGAAGTCAGCTAACAAGTGCCGTTAGCTAGTAGCTGAATGGCTGCGTCTCATTTGCTTTCCTGGGAGGTGGCGGTGGCGGCGGTGGCGGCGGGCGCGGGAGGGGGGGGCATCGAATCGTGTGTCCTCTCTTCTATTTCGATGCTCGAAATCGTGACGTAATTTCGATCGATTTCGATAAAAAATCGAAATCGTGACACCCTTACTGGATATACATATACTCTTTATATATTAGGGCTGTCAGTCGATTATGTTTTTTAATCATAATCAGTTGCATGATTTCCATAGTTCATTTTAATTACCTAAGTTTTTCATACTCTTGTTAATTAACCAAATACAATCCAGTTCATTGATATATATATATATATATATATATATATATATATATATATATATATATATATATATATATATATATATATATATATATATATATATATATCAGTTAAATGGCATGACAAAAATTGAGTCATAAATTTGTGTTGAGGTCATTTTTTGCCACCAGATGGTATTAGTGTTTCATGCCGGACATTGGTGACAGAAACAGTAATTTTTTCTTTAGAAATTCAGAGCAATTTGTATGTTGAACATGAAAGCAACTCATGGACTCATAGACCATTGTGTTCATTGTAAATTACAAGTCACCAGTCCCACCGTCACCAAAAATATTTTATCACATTTATTATTGCTAAATTGTGTTATAGTGATTCCTTTGCATAATGTTGTATATAACTCAACTTTATTTATAGCACAATTTTTCAATGCTTTTTTATTGACATTTATGGCCTTAATTTCAGCAAAATCCATTAAATATATATATATTTTTTTAATGCTTTTTGATGACCCGCGGAAGCCCTGTTAAGCCCCCCTGTGTTACAGGGGTCACCAACGTTTTGAAACTGAGAGCTACTTCATAGAAGGGGCTACCAGTTTGATAAACACACACTTCTGAAATAACACATTTGCTGAAATTATTCTTAACAATGTCCCCCGCCTACTGCCCAAAGCCAGCTGAGATCGGCTCCAGCACCCCTTGCGACCCTTGTAAGGAATAAGCTGTCAAGAAAATGGATGGATGGATGGATGGATGGATGGATGGATGATTAGATTATGCTACTGATAAGTCTTCAATTATATGACATTTGTTGTACTTGGGTAACAAAAGTAATTCTCCTTTATGAAATTCTTGAGCATTGAGAGTAAAAGTATGAAAATGTGACTTAAAATAGTGAACAGTTGTTCAGAGCTGCAGATCCTATTTGTCACTTTAATATTGTGACTTGATTGTTGGAGGAATACAAAAAACATCACAACTACTATGAATGATTCTTTTTTTGTGGATGCAGTTGCCAATGCCTGAGAATGGTGTGCTCGTGCACGGCATGTTCATGGATGCGAGTCGCTGGGATGATGACAACATGGTGATCGAAGACTCATTACCTCGAGTGATGAACGGCATTCTCCCTGTGGTGCACTTTGAGCCACAACAGAACTACGAGCCCGAGCCTGAGCTCTACCAGGCTCCACTTTACAAAACCTCAGCTCGAGCAGGAACTCTTTCCACCACAGGTGCTTACATCATCTAAGACCTTCACATGGAGTGACGAATGTACATTGCAAAATGAAGCATAACAAGTTTATTCTCCATTCTTATGTTTCTCTCACTCTAGGACACTCAACTAATTTTGTTGTGACTGTAATGCTTCCATCAAACCGACCAAGCGACTACTGGATATCCAAAGCATCCGCTCTGCTGTGCCAGTTGAATGACTAAGTCGTTCCCATTTTAGCCACTCATTTTTTTTAGAGTTTAAAATACATGTAAGATGTACCACAATCACGGATTTTCATTGTCTCTGTCATTGCACATTCTTTAACTTTTGTGCCAAGTGAGCCATGATGGATCCGAAAAGGGCTATTTATCAGTTACACACATAGTTATCAAGCTAACACTTGCAAGCAGTACATCCTGATCGTCCAAAGCTGATTATGAAATGTATAGTAACATCTCGCCTCAGGTAAAGAAAGAAATAGAAATTGGAGTTCACAGGGCACTGCAAAAACACGTCTGCTTAATATGAGATAAAATACACTTGTTCTTAGTGTAAATTTACTAGAAACAAGTGAAATTATCTGCCAGTGCGTAAGATAATTTTACTTACTTAGATTTCTTGAAATAAGAAAAATGTGTAGCTCTATATTAATCTTAAAATGAGCTTAAAACACTTATTCTAAGCAACAAATCAAGGAAATTAAATCTTAAAATAAGCTGTATGCACTTATTCTAAGTAACAAAACAAACAATTAAATCTTAAAATAAGCTATAAATACTTAATCTTTTTTAAAAGTATAAATCACTACTGAAACAGAGTATCAAGTGTCACTCTTTATTTGTACTTTAAGTTGACTGTCAAGCAGGGAGATGGCACCATTAGGTTTGACTCAGCCTGGGATCGAACCCACAACCTCCGTGTGAGGATAGACACTCGACGACTAGACCACAGAGCTGTTAGCCTGTTCACTGGAAAGAGGGACAATGAGCTTAGTAAGTACAACCAGGAATTTGCTTGCAATAAATTGCAACAGGATGTAGGGTTGTTTGAGCTTATTGTGCATAAAAATTAACCAATTTTAAGATTTACAAACTAAATGAGAAATGAGACTATCTTAAAACAAGATTAATAATCTTGGAAATTCTGCTCTTGCAGAGTATATAATTCTCAAAACAAGACAAAGAAGACTATGGCTTGATATAAGCATTTAAGTCCAGGTTCGATATCAGATTTTTTTTTTTAGTGAACATAGACTCTTAGAGTATTTTAGCTTATTATGCGTGAAAATTAACTAATTGTAGGATTTACAAACTAAGTAAGAAATAAAAGACAAATCATCTTAAAACAAGATTAATAATCTTAGAAATTCTGCTCTTGTATAGTAAATAATTTCAATAAGACTTTATGGCTTGATATAAGTCTTTAAATCTAGGTTAGATAGTTTAAATTTGCAATGGGCATGGCTGGGTTAAGCGACCTCGCTCAGCAGATGCACGTGGTCATGGTTAACAAGCAGCAGCACTGTACAGAGTGCTGATCATCAAATTATGAAATGTTTCCGCCTCGGCCCCTACATGCTGCAGCTTCCTATTTGTGTCACTTAGGGCATGTTGTGTAAACACATTGGGTATGCGCATCCACCTCATTGCTAAGGCAGCTAGGAATTGACAAACACAATCTGTCATATACATTCTCACACAGACGTAGGCATACACACTTATTCTATTCTGCGTATTCAGGGTTGGGTTGCAGTGGCAGCAGCTTAAAAAAGGAAGCCTAAACTTCCCTCTCCCCAGTTATTTCGTCCAGCTCTTCTGGGGGTATCATGAGACCTCCCTCACTAGTCTCTCCAGCGTGTCTTGGGTCCTTGTCACAGTGGGACATGCCCCGAACACCTCACCCAGGAGGCAACCTGATCAGATGCCTAAACAACCTGATCTGGCTCCTCTCAACGCAGAGGAAAAGCTTCACCCTGTGTTCCTTCCAGATGACCAACCTTCGCACACTTAACTATCTTGATGGGAGAGCCCGGACTCCCTGCAAAGGAAACTCATTTCGATCACTTGTATCCAGGATCTTGTTCTTCTGGTTACAACCAACAACTCATGACCATATGAGAGGACAGGAGCGTAGATTGACCAGTAACCCAAGAGCTTCGTCTTTCATCTCAACTCATCTTCGCCACAAAAGACCTCTGCAGAGTTTGAATTGCTGCATACTCTGCGCCAATCCAACTGTCAATCTCCCGCTCAAGACCCCAACATACTTCAACTCCAACACTTTGGTTAGGATCTCATCACCGACCTGGAGAGGGTTAACCTGGCAATAGCCAGATTAATATTGATAAAACAACAGTAAATTTGAAACAACAGAGTAAAGTTAAATCAAGGTAGAAAAGGAAGATGTGAGACGTGTAAAGATAAAGTTGGTTTGTTTTGTAATGTAAAATAAACATCTTATAAAACCAATCACGGTAGATGGAAATGTAGGGACGGCAAACTTGAGTATTCATCAATATTTTTCTTCACAACAATGTGAAGAGGTCATCTTGAAGTGATGCTTCATTTAATATGTACAGAAACTCTTTGCATATATTATATCAGAATGAGGGTGACACGGTGGATGACTGATTAGCACGTCCGCCTTCCAGTATTGAGTAATCGGGTTCGAGTCCAGGCCTCCGGCCTTCCTGGGTGGAGTTTGCATGTTCTCCCCGTGCCTGCGTGGATCTTCTCCGGGTACTCCGGTCTCCTCCCACATTCCAAAGACATGCAGGCAGGTTAACTGGGCACTCCGAATTGTCCCTAGGTGTGCGTGTGAGTGTGAGTGGCTGTTCGTCTCTGTGTGCCCTGCGATTGGCTGGCATCCGGTTAAGGGGGTACCCCACCTGCTGCCCAAAGCCAGCTGAGATTAGCTCCAGCACCCCCCGCGACCCTTGTGAGGAATAAGCGGACAAGAAAATGGATGGATGAAGGACTCAAGCAATATTTCCTTTTTAAATGCAGTATGTATGTCCTGTTTAGTCTGATTAATGATTTACAAGTACTTGTTTCATTGTTGTATTTGTAAGTGCTTTCCTTCCGTTTTTACTTGTCTAATCTCACCTTCATGTCGATCAGCGTCACGAGCAATAGCCTAACAGCTGCACTCGTGTTCTATCCAGCTGTGCCTTGTCTGTTTGATAAACACAAATCTACTCAGTTTCCTGTTTCCTATCTTCCTCGTCCACATCTATATTGATGTTACCATTTTGGCGAAACAAAGCAGCCATTTCATTCTATTTTTTTAGGGTGAGTACATACCATCAGATTTTTGTTTTTGCATGAAATGCAGGAAAGCAATTTTGATGCCAGTCCTCGTTCCACTCACTGAAATTTTGTCTCCACCTACTTCAACCACATGCATCATTATCACGTTGCATCCTTTATAAACTTTCAAATGATCCGATCAAAACCCAAAAGACATTTAAAAATATGTTATTTGCCATTAAACAGTATGAGCTAGATCACACACATTTTGAAAGGTTGTTTTTGAAACATGTTCATGATGGAGAGTGAACATCAGAGTTTACATTCAACATGAGCAGGATGGGAAGCAGCCTACTAGTTTATGAGGGTATGTGTGCATGTGCACAATGACTCTGCAAAGCAAATGATCTCAGAGGTGCAGGTGCATGTGTGGCCTTCACAATTGCCTTTAGTCAACTGAACAAAGTTCACTGAGATTTGTTCCAGCTGACCAGGCATCAACTGTCCCACCAGGATTGCCTGATTGGTATGTTCCACTTCCTGACTATATAAAATGTAACTTATGACTTGAAAACTAGTTATGCCACCGTCAAAATGCACTTTGATTTGCATGTATGTCTATATCCTTTTTATCTATCTTCTGCAACACAAAACAGCGGATGTAAAAGCACTGCACATCATTGTTCAAAAGCCAGGTTTTTTTTATATATATATATATATATATATATATATATAATCAGAGCAAGACAAATCATTTAAAAACTATTCATTCACCATTAATGTCTCCTTTTAAGCGCTCTACAAATGGCTTGAGTGATTGTTTGACCTTGGTCTCCAAAACATGGCATTTAATATATTTCCATTTTATGGGGAGTTTGGTATGCGCTGCACAAGACGATGCGCCCTTATGGAGAGCATCCACCCACTCATCTCACAGTTTTACTTGTATCAGGGTTCAAAGTGCAGCTCACGTGATGTGATGGCAAACTAGCAAAAAAGAGACACAAGCATGAATTCTCCTTTCATTCATTCAAGACTTTATCTTGACTATATGTTGTCCAAAGCGTTTTGTTTGAAAATGTATATTTAGTGTATACCGACATGTTGACGCAGCACCTTGTCAGCCTACGGAAAGGTTATCTTTTTTTCTTTTTTTTTTTCCTCCTTATTTTAACCCCCAGCATCTCTCACTAGTAATGTCTGAGATCCATCCATGTTCTGTCGTGTTTTCTAGGTAGGCTTTATCCTGATTGCTCAACAGTTTTATTTAATGCTAAATAAACACTCGCATACATGTGCCAACACAATGTGTCGCTCTCGAAGTGTGTGCTTCCCACATTTCCTGTGATACTAGTACACACAACAATATGCTGATGTTCTCTCTCAAATCTGAAAATTCACATGTGAACATGTGTAATTTAAGAACTTTTTCAGCTCATGACCCAAATGTCAAATGAAAGTAGTTAAAAAGTCATCTTATCAATGTAATTAATAATAATAAATAAATAGGTTCATGTTTTGCCTGACTTGATCAGTAAAATCAACTTAAATTTTACCCCCTTAAAGGGATACTTTTCTTATTTAGCCATTTTTGGCAGTCAAACATTAATATTTTGCCTATAATAAATTTGATATTGTCATTATTTTTCATGTACAATTAGTACCTTTAAAAACACATTTTGCAACTTGCTGTTGACTGAAAATGACCTCACAAGAGCTCAGATAACCAATCACAGCTCACCTGTTTTCTAGGTTTGGTCATGTGACATTCACAAGTTGAGCTGTGATTGGTTACCTGAGCCCTTGTGATGTCATTTTCAGTCGACAGCAAGTTGCAAAATGTGTTCTTAAAGGTACGTGAAAAATAATGAAAGTATCAAATTAATTATAGACAAAATATTAACTTTTTATTGCTATAATGGGCTAAATAATGAAGTATCCCTTTAACTGATGAGTTTCAACTCTAATTTTAGGAAAACTGGTAGAAAGATGAGAGCCGACATCTTGTATTGAGTGTACTGTAGTCAATAAAATGCCAACAGTTTGCACATTTGTTCTTTATTTTTCTCAGGCACAATATGTGTCCTTCAAATGAGATAAATTCACAGTGAGCAGACCACAAGGTAAAAGACTCTTATTGACGATAGCCCACTTGTTTCCCTGCCAGAGGCTGTGTTGTAACTTGAGTCATTGTCTTTTTTTTTTTTCTTCTTTTTTTTCCTCTTTGACAAAGGGGGAGATATTTATTGAAACTTTGCTAAATTTGTATAACTTTTCTCACTTTATACCACCATGGAGGACACATCCATTGCTCTGTATGGAGCTCTGTGCAAGATCTTGCATTGGTGTAGACAGGATGACCTTAAAAAAAGTAAGGGAACAAAGTAGAAGGCGTGAATTTAATAATCTGAAGTGCAATTGGGACCAAGAAAACAGTTAGGAACATACTGCCGAAATTGGGCAAAATCTCGAAGTGCCTACAAGTTCCCCAAACTCAAGTTCCACTTGTATAAGCACATCTTAAATTTGCTAAGGTATTCTACAGCACTTGAAGAAGGCTTGACCGAAAGCTTTGTGGTCAGATGAAACAAAAGTTCAACTATTTGGCATCAACTTGACCTGCCGTGTTTGTAGAATAAAAAATAAAAATAAAATAAAAAAAAAAGTGTCCACGTGTCCTGGTTTGAGCTTGCACCACAACTTCACTGAAAGACAAAGTTAGCTAACTGGGGTTAGCTGTATTGGGACAATAATAATAAATTTAAAAAAAAAATTCAAAGGAGCAAGTATTGCCTTTCAATGCATTCTTCTTTTCAATACTACCAGTGACACATTAGATAGGAACATGAATGTTTTTAAGCAAGTGTGACTGATAAATACATTTTTCACCTGACTGGAAGTGTGGAGACAAAGTGTGCGAAAGGAGCTGCGACTTCACATTCTTGGGTACAGAACCTCTTAATGAGGGAATAAGAGGAGTCGGGAATGTGGCTTAAAATAATCACCAATATGGATGAGTCCAAAAGTTGTTTTTTTTGTTTTTGTTTTTTTGTAATTGGCAACAAATGTTCATACTTGTTTTTAACTTTTGGTATCATATTTTTTCCTTAGCTGTCTGATGGTGATGATGATGATGATAATGATAAATAATTATAATAATAGTTTGATTACCACTGAGAAAATTGTCACAAAATGTACACCACAACAAAAATATTGTATGAATCAAAACCTTATAGATACAAAAATGTAAGAAAAAAAGATTGCATTTTACATGTGGAAAAAAAATAAGATCTGGATTTATTCTAATTCTTAATTGTGAGAAGCTACCACACTGAGACTAAAACTCTATTAGTGGGGTTACATAAATTAAAAAGCAAGATTGTGCTGTTTTAACTTTCCACATGACTGTAAATAAACAAATGGAAACAGACGAAGAGACTGAACTGTAGTATACGAGCCACTCTTGTCGGTCCCCAAAAGTTGGAAGCATGGAGGGGAGCAGTATCTGAATGTTTACAAGAAATGTTTGAGTTTTTCCACTCTTTTCTCTTCACAGCGAAATGATCCGCTTCATGTGAAGTCCTTGGACACCGCCTCGATGAAATTGGGAGCCGACATGAGGATGGTGAAGGTGCAGATGATGGAGAAGAGCGAAAAGGCCACCAGGCACAAGCGATCCACCACCGCCGCTGCAAACTTCCACTCGCTGCAGATGGCCTGGCCCTCATCCTGCTCTCGGAAGCGCCGGGCGATATACTGCACTTCCTCCAGGATCCGAGACATTTCCGGGAGCTGCTCCAGCAGCAAAGTCCGCGTTTGTTCCGAGTGGATGTCACCCGGGGACGAACCAGCGGGGTGTCTGTCGCCGCCTCCGCCGCACACCAGCGCGCCGGGATCGGCGCTTGGTGGGAAAGAAGGGTTGTCTGTTGCCATGGAATGATATCCCAGGTACAGGTGAATGTTGCCATTAGTGTTAGTTGACTGGGTGGAGGCCTGGCCTGGTATGGTGCTCATCTGAACGCTGTTGGTGCTGGTGTGGTGAGGAGGAGGCTGGTGATACTTGTAGGCCGAGCAAATGCCAGACTGGCCACTTGTTTTTCTTTCCTCTCCAGGCTTCTTCATGCGCAGGAACCAAGCGCACCAGTTGAGAAGAATGACTCGAACCTAGATGCACACAAGAGGGGGTGAGGGGAAAACTAGACTAAGTGCAATTTCTGGAGAAATTGCGTGGGAATGCTGAAAGCACATTGAGAGCTAAATTGTGAAATTATAACTTCCTGGTTACTGGACAATGCGCTTTATCAACTGTGCCACCGAGCAGGATCAGACACGTGGCAATGATGATAAGTTGTATGTATGGAAGTGGGTGTGGAAAGTGATACTTATGCCAATGTCAGACTACGCGATTTTTTTGTCTTACACGACAGTTGCGCTGTCACATTACACGACAAACTCGCTCCGTGTCGTGGACGGGGCGTGTAGTCACACTACACGTCTGAACGCGACAAGACACCAGCCGATCATCGCGTGTTGTCTTGCCAAGAGAGACGCGTCGGCCACTGTTTGTCGGGGAGGAGGGACAAACAAAAAAAACGTGGACAGGAAATGTTTGCGTGAATGGAGCACGCATGGAACAAGTGTGATGTGAGCGCATTGCTTGCGCTCCCTGCTCCTCAATAGTGTTTAAAATGTGATTTAGTAGCCAACACTGTATTTTAATTTATTTAGGCCTATATGCGCCGGGATAGCTGATTTTGTTAATTAATTTGCGGGATGACATCTTGTTTTATTATTTTATCAAACACTGAAATATTATATTGTTTGAGTATTTTTTACTGCTTCATTTATTCATATTTGACTTGTTTTAGTACGGTGCATTGGATAGTAAGCCACTCACTCCGAGGGGGGAAACTTTCAAGTGAGAGCGGGTGACAGTTAAGGCGGCGAGGCCTGGCCCGACTATATGAAAATGTGATCGATCCTCACTAAATATGTGCCCATCTCATATGCCCAAATTTCTGAAATTATTAGAACAACAGTCACAATATATTTTGGTCAGGCACGGATGTGTGTGCGCTCCATGCAGCCGCAGCGCTGCAGCGGGGCGCTTTTTTTTTTTTTTTCCCCTCGAGATGCACCTGTCTGGCCCCATCCCATGAACTATCCAGGGCATAAATAAATAAATAAACACATAAAGGAATAAATAAACAAATGTATACATAAATAAAAAGAGCTATAAAGTGCTGTTCAGTGTGTGATTGACGTTTCGCTCCCTCTCGCTATTGGTCAATGCTATGGAACCAAACGGACGACGTCGTAGGTATGTCACATTATGCGTCAAGACGAACAAAAATTCTACTTTCGTCGTGATGGTCGTGAACCGTCCCGGACAACCGGCGACCAGTCGTTGAACGTGTCACACTACACGGGCGAGGCTACGTCAAGACAACCCAAAATCGTTTACGACATGCCCCGTTTGTCCGCGACACGTCGGTCGGGCTAAAATCGGGCTGTTTTCGTGTAGTCTGACATCGGCATAATAGAAAAAGTTCAATCTCTGTCCCATTGAAAATGAATGGGGAAAAGTTGATATTAAATGTTAAATTGTGCAAATACTATCAATAATGTGGAATCAGACGGTATATACCCCGCGAGGCGTGAATTTTTGAAGCTAGTTGAAATTTGAACAATGTAAATTGGAAGTATTATGTGGGAGTTGTTAGGCGGCAAAAAAGTGTGGAGAATAAAAGTGCTTCAGCATTCACACAATAACACATATTCGGGCCAGATATTGATATCTTTGTGTGTGGTGTGATCAAACAATCTCCACCGACCCATTTAGGCATCGTCCCTCCTTGGGGGTCATGGTGGTGGAACTGGAGAACCAAAACTGTCACCACCACAGATAAGCCCACAATCATCATTGTGCTGGCAAAGTACTGAGCTGAAAAAAAGATTAAATAGAACACAAACATAAGTGAATATATAAAGTTGATATGCAGTACACCATCCACACGTCATTGAATAAATTCTATATACTTCTCTTTTATCCATTGTTATCCAGTCACTTGATAGGGATGTAACTATATCCAAACATCACGATACGATATTATCACGATATGAACGTCACAATATGCTAATTATCACGATATTGTGGGGGGGGGGGGCGATATTTAAAAAAGATCACAATATTGTAAGAAAAAAAAAAAGCTCAACCTAAAAAAAAGCACAATATTGTGCTTTTGTACATAACAGCAATGCATCTAAACCACCTACAATCTCTAATAACAATATTGAGGGACTTACTTGCTAATGCAAGCACACATTGATTGTTTCCCAAGCAAATTAGGTTCCCCTTCATCTGACTGTTAGCATAGATTTTAAACATAGAAGGCCAAAACATCCCTAATGAAAATTAAATTGCACTAATGAACTAGACACTAGAGGGTGCTAGAACTGCACAAATGGAAATCAACCTGACTTGTTCCTTTTAAATATTGTGAGCAAGACGACGACGATATTGTGGCAGTTTTAATATCCCAATTTTGCCCTAATCATTACATCCCTATCACTTGGTTGCCCCCCCCCCCCCCCAAAAAAAAAAAACAAAAAACAAAAAACATTTTCGGGCCAAAATAAAAATAGCAGTTTTGTAAAAGCTTGTCAGAGTGAAGACTGTGGAGCATTTCATTTAGCTTCAAAGCGATCAGTTCAGCTGTGCAGTTCAGTGTGATGCATTAAGAAGCAGGGAGAGTGATTATGGATTTTTTTCCAGCAAGCAACAAAATGATGCAGAACATCTGTTGTTTCCTCTAATCTCATGATTGATATTGCTTGACATATAAGTGAATAGTTTCAATCATTCTAAAATGTCCAATGGAGCTCCTTTGTGAAGGTCAAAATTTTCTGGACATTAAAGACAATTCCCAACAGTTGTAAAGTGTTAAACTGTTAAACTACTGTTGTGAATGTAAATAACCAAAACTATAACTATCCATCCCTGCATTCAAGCATGACTGTGGAGGTTTTGGGTTGCAAAATGTTACAGAGTGACTTCATTGCATTTTGAGGGGTCAACAAATGAAACCATTACAATTGTGAATGAAGACCACCTAAAAACACGAAAGCCCCCAAACATACTGCCACAGCATCAAAAGAGTGACCAGCAGTAAGCAAAGGTCACGGAGTGGCCTTGTCAGTCTCCAGAACGTCTGTGCAGGACAGGTAGCTCGTTTCTCAGCGGCACCCAAGAAACTTGAAGGATTTTCGAGCTTCTGTGAAGACTCCAACAGCCCACCTTCGCTCTGTGCAAACCTGAAGACTAATTACAAGGTTTTCTCACCAAATGAAAATGCATGATTTGCTTGGTGATCAAATACCATACTTATTTCATTCAATGAAATGCACATTTTTTTAACTTTATGTGCATTTCTTTCCTGATTTTCTGTCTCTGTCCAGAATAGACAACCATTAACTCATTCCCTCCCAGCCATTTTCACAGAAGCAGTCCCGTTCGCTCCCGGCTGTCTTACTGGATTTTGACTGATTTTGCAAGTCCCACAGAATATTGTGTTCTATTGCTATAAAAACATGTAACCTATCAAAAGAAAGCTTAAAGTCTCTTCTTTCATCAGTAAAAAAAAAAAAAGTATGTTTCTATCTGTTTCCGTTTTGCAGCAATTAGCATTAGAAGAGGGCTAAGTTTCATCAGTTTTCACAAATCTCTTTAAAATTGTAATTGAGCTTTTTTTCTACATGGCCCTGGTTGATCTCCTTCGCTCTGCTGCCACCTGCTGGCCGTTTTTGTACTAACTACCATTTCTGCAACCGTTCTTTGCAGTTGAGAGGCTGCATCAAAGCCTTCTGTATGCTTTAGCATAAAAAAAACAAAAACAAAAAAAAACTTATAAATACGTCTTTGGGACACTTAGAACATGAAAAAAAAACATATTTATACATTATTGGGAGTAAATTAGTTACAATTACAGCATTAGGGCTCTATTTTCATGCCCAGCGGAATTGTAGCGCAACGAGCTATCGAACTCTATGTGGAAGAGACCTAGACAAAGTTTTGGTATTTTTGCAGTTTTGTGCATTTAAAAATGCCGTCGTGGGCGTGGACACAGCCGACTTGATTCCCTGCAAATCAAAGTGGCTTCTGTCCTTCCTTTTCAAATTCCTTGACATGGCGGAAAAAGAGATTGATGACACAAAGACAAAGGAACTTTCTAAGGAACCTCCATGACGGATGATGTAGTTGGCTAGGGAGATCACAGATCTGTGAAATATGCCCATCGTGACTTCCCCGCCAGCCTAGCTTGCTCATAGTGATGCCATGGCAAGTGGCTGATTTAAAAAATGTATCATAAAGATAATAATAATCTATTCAACATATATACACGTTTTCGGAAGGTTTGATGCATGTTTGTTGTCCCGTTTACTGTATGAAAAGACATCCACCAAACGTCAAACTGACTAAAATCACAATAGAATACCTGCGGCGCAACTTCAAGTGTGTTCCAAAAAGCGTAAAGTTCAGATGACAAATTGTCAACCAATTCGAGATCAACCAAATTCGAAAACAGGGAAAACACCTACAAATCAAGATGTGGCAGTTTTTGCGCTCAAACGTGGCTGTACTGTCTATGAATATAGAGCTTTTTTTTTCCCCCGCAGTCAGTAAGTGGAAGTGATCATTTTGCAAATTCCGTAATCCAAGAACAATTTCCCCCAATATATATTGTGAGTATGCTTTACGAATCTAGCCTACATTAGCACAAATATCATGACCAATTTTCCACTGGGGTAGTTGCTTTTGCGACAACATTGTTGTAATAGCTAATTTGCCTGACATCTTTCCTCTCGTGAATTTGTTGTGGCTTCATAAACAATTTAAATCACCACAGATGTTACTTTCAGTTGTCATAAATGATTCCACAGTGACAAGCCTACAGCAAATGTTCTGGGACATTTTAGCAGCGACAACATACTGTCGTTGTAAATATGACATGACACAAACTCTCTTGAGGGGAGATTAAACATTTAGCATCTACAGTAGTTCATATTGTTGAAACAAATGTGAAAAAATGAAACATTTCCTAAACAGAAATGATGGTTTTAGTAGGTTGGGGACATTGAAAATTGGAGAGGGTAAAAGTGGTTAAAATATTTTTTAAAATAATTTTTTAGTACGGCATATTGTCTTGCTAAAGATATTATTGGACCAGGGATGACCAAGTTTGGTCCTCGAGAGCCCCTATCCAGCCTGTTTTCCATGTTTCTCTCCACTAACACACCTGATTCATGATCGGGATCGTTATCAGGCTTCTGCAGAGCTTGCTGATTAGCTGATCATTAGATTCAGCTGCGCTGAAGGAGGGAGACATGGGAAACAGGCTGGATAGGGGCTCTCGAGGACCAAACTTGGCCACCCCTGTATTAGGCAAACACAACTTACCAATCAGAGGAACAGAGTCTGATGTAGCTGGCATTATCTCTGCCACCAGTAACATGAACACGGTTAGAGACAGCAGCACAGTGATGCCTGGAAAAGACGAGATAATGTACAATCTCACTGTCGTCCTAATAATTGAGAATTTTCAAAATGAAAGACCAGAATTGTGGATTTATTTTGGAGTAGTTGCCCACAAGAGAATTCTCAAGTGGCATCTTTAAAACAATCAGAATTTTCATATGTTTATTGACACTTGATCTTTTATTACTCTGCTGATTCAAATAATTAAGAAGAAATGTAACATTGCCATACTGTCAGCATCAGCATATACTAGTGGTGTGCAGTCAGGGTCAGCAAGGCCTTTTCTGCTGGTCTAAACACGCAACAATAATCAGGAGCATTGGCCTACATTAACTCTTTGACTGCCAAAAACGTTTAATGACATATTCTAAAATCCTAATGAATGCCGCCAAAATTGTTAATTTACGTTTTTGTTTTTTCTCAATGGGCAGCGCAATGTCTTGTGCAGCGCTGCTTTGTCACTAAACAAACAATATTAGTAAAATAAATAAATAAATGAATGAATAAATAAATAAACAAACAATATTAGTGTCAAAGTCACTGTTTTGCAAAAAAAAAATATCTGTTCACATAACGCTTGTTTTTCTCTTAATATTTTTGTATTTTCGCTTATGTCACTCAAATGACCTAATTTCAAATGGTGATTACTAAAGAACGGAATAAGGTCGAAACATACTTTTTTTTTTCTCTCATGAAAGAATGGAATCCAATCTTTCATATGGTATCCTATCCACCATATTTATATCGTCATACCGCACAATATTCTGTTTGCTTTGAAAGATGAGTGAAAATGCTCCAAATCGGCTGGCACCGTTGTTTTATTATTATTTTTTTATAACGTTTGGCAGTCAAGAGGTTAATGACACAGATTCTAATACAGTATGTGGTCCATGAATTTGATTTTTTTTTAAATTCCCAACAGTCTATTTTCTTTTCTTTTCTGCTTTTAGTACTGTATGTTGATGTTGGATTTTATTTTTTTTATTTTTTTATTTATTTATTTTTTGGTGGTGCATGTTGGACATTTACAACTCTCAGCGAGAAGCTATTTGGCGTCTCAGAGAACCGCTTGGAATTGGGATACATATTGAATCGTCTTTCATTGGCGAGATATCTTTGAAGAAAATGCCATATTTACAGTGCTGACAAGTTCAATTTCAATCTGGGGGAAAAAAAAAACAAAACAAGTGTGACGGGGCCAAATCTGGTGAATAGGGAGGGTGAGGACCCGGTATCCACAGTCAGCTGCAGTCCTCACTGGAACCAACATACCATACTGACAATGGGAACAAAGTTCTTCTTCTTCCCTTTTTTTTTTGGTGCATTTTTTTTCAATTAACTATTAAAAAAAAAAAAACAACAACAAGAAACCTCATGATGAAGTACACATGATTACATTATTCGTAGCCTTCACCAAAAAGCTCAAAATTGAGCTCAGATGCGTCTTGTTTCCACTTAACCTTGAGAGGTTCCTATAACTTAATTAATTGGAGTCAATTTATTTTCTGGAGATAACCATCATATTTATGTATGTATTTATGTATTTATTTATTTATTTATTTTTGAAAAATGCTTATTGATGGTTTAACCCCATTTTTTCAAGAATGTTTTTCCGTCCATGCATTTACAATGGGCATCAAATCTACATGGATTTTTGCTGTTAGCATGCTGGCCCTGCCCCCCATGAATAGCGGGCGTCCACTGTCTGGTTCACTTTTGAGGAATAAAACATCTGCCTCATTTTTTTTGACCAACAACTGGCCTACTGTGCTACCGTATTTGAACATTGGCCACAATGGTGGTACTTGGCGAGACAATTATTTCTTTTTCGGCGGTAAATGTTTGAGAACAATTACATTACTTGTAAAAGATAAAAAAAAAAAAAAAAAAAATTGGTTAGCAACGACCCCATATTATGATGGACTACAATCACAATGATAACGAAGCATGCATCCGTCAAGTTTTGTGTTACCCAGTGAGATCTTCTCTCCGGAGTCTGCAGGAAGCAGGAAGACGAGCAGGGCCAGACCAGAGATGAGCACACAGGGGATGAGCAGGTTGAGACCGTAGTAAAGTGTCCTACGGCGCATGGTGACAGTGAATGTCACATCAGGGTACGGTTCTTTGCAGCAGTCGTAGTAGAGCTCGTTCCGCTTGGCTGGGACACCTACAAATTCATCACAAGTAAAGAGATACACACCAATTTTTATTTTTATTTTTTTCTCCATACATTAAACAAATAAATAAAATCTCTTTCAATAAAATCTCTGCCAGTTTGACATTTTTAAATGATCACTACCACTATCACGGCTCAAGTCACGTCATATTGATTACTAAAGCAGCCAAGAAGGAAGACTCCAGCAATAAAACAGAGGCAGTTCCTTCATCTCATTCCTTTGACAGCATCATGATACTCTGAATCTGATCAGCATCATAAGTGGGCAGAGTTATGCAAAGTGACAATGCTATAATAACAAATGTAGTAACAATGTGAAAAATGATGTCTAGTGTCAATGCTACAAGGAGGCATATGAAAGAAGGGTGCAAAATGATGGCAACGTGTCATGTGAATAATGAGTCCATTACTTCAAACATGAGTGGCGAGGAGAAAGAGGCTGATGGCTTTGGTGTGCCGAGAAATATTGTGCCCAGGGTGGGATGACCCCGCCCACTTCTTAGTACTTGCTTGAGCCCTAAAAATTGGATCCCCACTATTTTTTTCTGTAGTGTTATTAAATGTAAAATGCAGTCTCAAGGACTCCTGTTGGAGGCCGTGCTCCCTTTAACTGAACTTGACCACCTTCATTTTTTTATGCCTTCTGCAATCTATTAATAACCCATAATCCATTTTGCCTCAAAATCCCATATTCACTAAGTAGACCGTGCTGATCATAATAATGGAAGGCCAGCATAATCATCTTTGCCACACTAATCTGTCTAATACATCAGCCCAAAATGCAACTCAATATCACCTTCGGGTGGTGAATGTCACAAAGGTGTGCGCGTGTGCATGCTCAACCTCTAATTTCCGTGGAATGCGTTGTGTAACAGTCGGCCTTGGACCACTGATCGCAATGTCAGATAGAATAGGAGGACTGCATATAAAATTATTATCATTTAGATCTGCATCAAGGCCAATTATCTGTTAATACTCAGCTTTGTTGAAACTGCACATTAAAAAAATATATATAACTGTAGTTCAGTAATTCAGCACTCTCTTCATTTAATTTTGCCTTTGATTCTCTATGGCTAGTTTAAAAAAAATAAATCAAATAATCAATATCGAATTGATTTTCCTTTTTGAGTGTGATATCGATTCATAAAACCATGAATCCATTATTTTCATATCTCTATTTCCCATAAATTCATAAGAAATGTTTTTGTTTCTTACTATTTTCTTGAAATGTACTGTTCACACGAATTTATTAAAGGTATTTTCTTACATTTATGAAAGACTTGACTTATCACGCTTTGAGACAATCCAGAATATTTTAATTTAGATTTACTATTATTGAATTACAATTATGAAATATTTGCATTTCATCCTCAATGTTTGTATAACACTTAAAGCGATTATAGCGCCTTACTTTCATTAATAAACAAAATCATTTAACCGGTTTCAGTCTCCGCAAAATTTAATTTAAAATTGAATGTTTGTGGAGTTTTTATCATATTTACGAAGAGTTGATGTTCCATAATTAATCAATATTGGCTTGAATTGAAATAAATTGAATCAAATTGGGAAAAATCAAATCGAACTGAACTCTTGTGAATCAGAATCGAATTGATTGAGGAAATTAGAATCGATGCCCTTCTCAGATAAACATTGTGCTTCACTGACAACAACAAAATGTGAACCTGTTGTCAGTAAAGATGTAAAGAATAGGTTCATTGCAGCCATTAACATGGTAAGTACATCTTCAGTTTTGTAAATTGTTTTTTTTTAGGTAGCAAATGTATACTATGTCATCATTTCATCATTTTCACTTCTTTATGGCTCGAGGTGACTGTCGGGTCCCATTCAATTGTACCACTTTCGCACGTCAGGCCTCTCAGTTTGGGAGGGGCTGTCACATCTGGAATAAAATCCCTCATAAGAGAATCACCCACTTATCATACTTTTAAAGCTCATCTGAAAAACTGGCTCAAATCCAAACAACCCTGGATCCTCGGGAGATGCATCTTTTAAAGTGACGGCAACTCGTCTTGGATATGATCTTCCTCTCTCCCTGTGCTGCCTGGAGTTTGGTAAAACACAACTCAAGACTTTATTTTTTTAAGCTGGCCTATCATTATTAATAGACTTTTGTTTCTTTCTCTTTTGTAAAGCACTTGGTGACATTTGTCTGTGAAAAAGCGGCTATATAAATAAAGTTCACTTACTGTTCTCATTAGTTGTTCAGACCTCATGTCACATGATACATATACGTATGTATCCGCACCATGATTATTCGAACTACTGCACATTTTCACTGCATTGCATTGTCCAGCAATGCATGTCTACATGTGTATATGCATATATGCTCATCATGTAATCTATCACTTAAGATGAGTTCAATAAAATGAACAAAATACTAAAGCTCTCAATTGCATATAATAGGTATTGAATGGATCCTGGATTGGCTGGCAACCAGTTCAGGGTGTACCCCACCTACTGCCTGAAGCCAGCTGGGATAGGCTCCAGCACCCCCCGCGACCCTCGTGAGGAAAAGCGGTTAAGAAGATGAATGGATGAAAGAATGAATGAACTATTATTTTTATTTAAATTATCCTTTATTCATTTTTTTTTTACTTATATTTTATGTTTCTTGTCAAGTGACTACAAATGTAAATTAGCTGTATGCTAACTTCAGTGCATTTACGCAAGTATTGGACCAGTGTTGTTCATCAGTGTCCATTGTCTCTTATAAATAAACAATAACAATGAAATGGGAAAAATGAAACATGATGCAAAAGGATATCACAAGCAAATATTTTTTTTTACAAAACTGTAAAAACTGATTAAAAAAAATATGCAATTCAGATAGAGTAACAATGTAATTGAGTACTTGAATATCTGCTTGCAAATAGCTTGAATTGACTCCACCTCCAAAGTTACAACATCAGTTTGATAGTAAAATTATATATACGGTATTTATTTATAAAAAATTAACTGGAACTGTTACCCACAACAAAACGAGTGACAATAAAACGGATGTTCAACGTTCAATAGTGAGAACTAATCAACCAGGCTTAGCCTATTTGAGCATCATTAGTTCCAAACTGTAAAAAAAAAAAAAAAAAAAAAATAAATAAAAAAAAAGCATAAACCATGCAAGTCTGTGTATGCATGTAAGATTCCAAAAGCTCTTTTGATGAATGTGCTTGAACTTGATTACATTTGTACAAACATTATAGAGATTAAATTAGAAATATTTGCGGTGTTTCCATCTCATTTATTCAAATCTACATGTCTTGAGAGAAATAACCTTTAATGGCCGTCTATTAATATGATGGATTGAAGGTCTGCTTGCGTGGGTGTTCACGCGCGTGTGTGTGGTGTGTGCGGTGATGGTGCTGCTGTTTTCAGAGGCACCGGGGCAGTGTGTGGTCTTGGCAAGCTTGATGTCTGACTGTGCCTGAATTAATTGAACCATCACTGGGCCAGCTGTCACCACACACATCCATGGCCGCCCATTCATTCCTACAACCAGATGTGGACGCTTGCTTTGTGCGTATAAAATGTGCTGTATGAGTTCGACAAGAAATGTTCCTTTGCTTAATATTAATATTACACGCAGTGTACAGTGCTACCAATTGCATTTAAAATTTGACTGAGTCTTGGTGTTGCATGACAACTTGAAAAATAAATGAATGGATGACTACAATATTGCTTAAATACATCACAACATATTCAGGATTAGAACATATTTTATTATTGTTATTTACTAGTAGAAATGTATGGCATACTGTAGTATTTTGTAACCTTCATTGAGCCAAGCAAGGCACATATTGTTTTACATGCGATAAATGTCACGGCACACCACAAAAGAAAAAAAAAACCATAACAAAATGTAACTAGAGTATAATGAAATAATGATGGTTTCATCTCAATTTATTTCAAATCCCGTCCTCTTTAATTGAACATGAAACTATTCAGCGGTATTTATGGCAACAGGTGGATACACAGATGGTATTGACTGATAAACAAAGTTAAGTTTCTAATTTAAAAAAAAAAAGAAGAAAGTTTTTTAGGACCAATTTAGTGAAAGTGAGAGAATTTGAAAATGTATTGGCTGTGTGTTTCTCTTTGTTGGATGTCAAATTTATATCTAGAAATGATGATTTGCAAAGGTGACTTGATATGCTGTAACTCATTCACTCCCAGCCATTTTCATTGAAGCAACCCCCTTCACTTCCGGCTGTTTTACTGGATTTTGACTGATTTTGAAACGTCCACAGAATATTGTGTTCTATTGCTTTTAAAAAAAAAAAAAACAAGAAACAAAAAACATGGAACTTACCAAAAGAAAGTTTGGAGTCTCTTCTTTCATCAGAAAAAAACAATTCTTTTTTGTGTCTGTTTCACTTTTGCAGAAATTAGCATTACAATATAGATATGTTTCATCAATATTCACATTCCTGGTAAAAACATTGATAAAAAGAGCTTGTTGCAACATGACCCTGGATTGGAGGATCTCTTATATTCTGCTGCCACCTGTTGGTCTGTTTTTGTAATAACTACCATTGCTTTAAGCCAACTCATCATGTCAGGAGCTGCATCAAAGCCTTCTGTATTATCTTGCATACCAAAAACCATGTACCGGTAAATACATTTTTGGGAGTGAAGGACAAAGTATTTAAAAAAAAAACGTGGTAACACATTTTTGGGTTTGAATGAGTCTCTTTCCACGAGATTATGCTGTGAAAAAATGAGCACAAGGAACAACCTCTGGTGCTCCTATGTTATGTGCACCCCTAACTAGAACTGAACTGAAGTTGGCTGCAGTGAAGCCCAAAATCTTTTGGAGTCCAAATTTGTGTTCATCTGTTTGTTAGTCCGTTTGCAGCTTTATTAGACTGCTACATTGGAATGTACTGACTCGATTAAGAACTGCAAACAAAACAAAACAACTTTTTTTTTTGTATCATCTTACCAACAAGATCCCACTCGCCATTGGGTATGTAGTTGGAGATGTCCACATCCATCATCTGGAGGTCTAGCAGCCAGCCGTTGTGCGTCCACGAGCCAAATTTTAGGTCACACTTCTGCACATCGAATGGGAACCAGCGCACATCGATGTAGCAGGTGCTCTTTAAGATGCCTGCATAGAGGTTTCTTGTTTACTAACATGTGTATAATTGCATTTGCATAATTAGGCCATGAATGGGGCGAGTGCTTCATTGTCTCACCTGGTGGGATGTACTGGCAGGAACCTGTAGCGTTGACCAGTACATTTGTATGGAAAGTTGCATCAAACCTCTCATCAGCACTACAAAGTCGATAGATGGAATATACTTGTAAAACCAGCAGTGAACAATTCACATTTATGCACAGAGAATCAGGTTAGGATGAAAATGCAAGTGAAGAAGCAATTAAGGGCATTTTTGTATCATATAACGTGGGCTTAATTTTACTGATGAGCGTTGACATTGTTCGTTGTTTGCTTCAATTAAAAAAACAAACTTCATTGTTTGGAAAAATGCTACTTGGAAATATTGGCATTTAGCAAAATTTTTACATTGTTCACCAAACCAAAAGTCATTATGTCATTATGGAGTGAAATTTAGAAATGTGAAAATCTTGGGCAAAATATTATCAGTGATAATTTTGTCACGAAAAATGTTCCTCATATTTTTTGTCACGAAAATGTTTTTTTGTTCAGACGAAAATGAAACAAAAACAAAAACAGAAGCCATTCATTGAGACGATGACAATAACTAAATTAACTGACAATTTAGTTAAGGACGAAAAAAAAAAAAAACAGTAACGAAAATTCACAAAATCCAAATCAGAAGAACGAATCGAGGGTGGGAGAAAAGATCCACTCAGAAACTGTTCACTCCACTTTATTTAACTCATTCACTGCCAATCCAATTAAAACGACATTTGACGTCTATAGTCGTCAATGGCAGCGAATGAGTTAATGTTCAAAACATGTTTACATTCAGCTGTAAAATTAATCTCAGGCAATTGTGCTTTTTTTTTTTTTTTAATTTAGGTGAAAACTAAGTTTTAAGATGGCATATTATTGTCTGTTTAATATGTTTCATTGAAACAAAGTTTAAGACACCATTGTGTTAAATGTGTCTTGCGTGTCAAACTGCAGTTACAAATGTGTATAACTTTCTGTATAAAAGTTGAAAATTATGATGAAGGAAAACATAAACTAAAATTGCTCTTTATTTTCGTCAACTGAAATTGGAGTAAAACTAAAATAGCCTACAATCCGATGACTAAATTATGACTAAAACTTGAATTTTAGTCAAAAGACTATAACTAAAACTAAATTAAAATTTCTTGTCAAATTAGCACTGATTATTATAAATATTTAACATTGACTAATTAGCATTTCTCCATTGCCGATAAGCCATCCCACTTCACAGGTGTGGCATATCAAGATGCTGATTAGACAGAATGATTATTGCACAGGTGTGCTTTAGGCCTAGTACCTTTGTGAGTTAAGTTTTTCCACGTACCACTGTTGAAAAAAAATAAATAAAAAATCTTCCGCTGTTTTTGCTGTTAAGATGGATTTTGAAAGTTACATTTCTTTTGTTTGCTCTTCTGAATGCAGCTATAGCTTGTTCAATGATTGATATCATCCCTTTTCGAAAGCTAAAAACTGTTCGTTATCACTCATGCACACGTGCCGGGAATTGTGCCGAAAGTAAAATTCTCATCAATCTGGAACCATTCGTCCACCTAGCATGTTGTCCTCCGCCTTTCATAATAGTGATGTTTTAATGCTTCCATCTGACAGTCTAAGTGGGCGGAATACGAGTGATGCATCCAAATTAACACACCTTCCTTTGACAAATGATGGCAAACGATGCATTCAGCGACAATAACACAAATAGTTTGTTTGCATTAAGTTCAAGAGGAGCGCCTTCAACCTTCAAAACATTGAAATATCGTTGTGAAAAGTTTCTCCATTTACAGTAGACCAACTGTCAATGTCAAATATTCCGACATTACATTAACATTTTTTTTTAGCTAAATGTGTCCTGATGTGACTCATAGAAACATACTGTACACCTCATTGTATATCTGTATCCATACTTTACCCTGAAAGAGCCTGAAAAAGATGCTTTCCAAATTACATTTTGAATGTCAATCACAGAATATTAGTGCAACCCAATTTCTCAAAACAGATGAGTGCAGACAAGGATAAGGTGAAAAGTCACTTAATAGAGCATTACACATTAAATTGTATGAAAATGTCATTACGGTCATATGGCCTTATTTTTGTGCCCAGTGCAAAGAGCGGGCTAACTTTGCGCATGGGTGGGGTTTTCTTTCTTTTGATATTTGATATTTTTGTCAACACGTGCAGGTAGAAATGAGATCGTGCTCCATTATGGTAATGAAGACAGCTGGCTTCCGACCAATAGAAGCTGCTCCCCTCATTCCCTTTGAATTCAGCGCAAGGGAGGCGGACGGTAGGGATGTGCAATATCATATCCGATTCCCGGTGTATTTTTCTGGGTTATGAATGTTTGAAATATCGCAAAATTATTGGGATGTGATGACGAAATCATCACATCATGGCCATTTGGACGTACTTGCCTGGTTTGCTACTGCACAACAACGTTGGAGAGCGTGAGCTGCCAGTTCTGCCACGTGTTCGGACTCAAGAGGATTTTCACCCACATTCACACCGACGGACAACTTGAAGTCTCCATTAACATGTAGCAGTAGCCTATATTAAATATCTGAAGTGTTGTATAATAGTTTACAGACAACACAGTGCTTTTGGTTAGATGTTAGTTACTCCTTTAAATGACACTGAAAATGTAAATGTGACTCCAAAGTTTAAAATGTGCTGAATGTGCTACTATATCTCCATCCAACAGCTCAATGAGATGAATTCAACTCAATAGTTGTTCCTTTATAAACTTATACTTACTTTATAGTAATGTAAAATAATGTCAAACTAAAAACGATCATATTTAGTGTTTTAAATGTAACATGTCATGAGTGGATGAGTGGTTAGCACGTCCACCTCCCAGTTCTGAGGACTCGGGTTCAAGTCCAGGCTCCGGCCTTCCTGGGTGGAGTTTGCATGTTCCCTGCATGCCTGCGTGGGTCTTTTCCGGGTACTCCGGTCTCCTCCCACATTCCAATGACATGCATGGCAGGTTAATTGGGCGCTCCGAATTGTCCCTAGGTGTGATTGTGATTGTGAGTGTGGATGGTTGTTCGTCTCAGTGTGCCCTGCGATTGGCTGGCAACCAGTTCAGGGTGTACCCCGCCTACTGCCCAAAGCCAACTAAGATAGGCTCCACCACCCCCCGTGACCCTTGTGAGGAATAAGTGGACAAGAAAATGGATGGATGGATGGATGGATGGAATACCAACCTGTTGTAGAGCAGAATATCTGGGACCCATATCAAATTGGAAGGGAATCGCAGGTTTTGAATACCAGGGTAGCTCTCTGCATCCCATGTAAGGTATATGTCTGTCCACTGCTGGAGGGAACGGAGACAAGCAGAATGATTGTAAGACAAAGAAATTCCCAAGTAAGAGGAGTGTAGTCAGTAACAGATATGCACGTATTATAGAATATGTCATGGAAATTATGTTTTTTTTTTTTTTTTTTTTTTTTTTTAACCTATTAGAGACGTAAACAATGCAATGTAAACATGCAATGATGTTCTTGCCTACCAGCCTAAACCAAGGATGCATCTGTTGATGACTCGTGCAGACTTGGTGGGGAAAACATCCCAAGTTGAAATCCGTCCTGCTATCAAAACGGCTAATACAACAGTGTGTAGAGAACTCATATTTGAACTTTGTTTCCCTATCTACCCCCCACCCACCATTTATCATCTTATTGAAATAATAGTAGAGTTTGAGAAACCAAATTGCTCAATGAGATTTTATTTTATTTTATTTTATTTTAGGGGTGTCATAATTAGGGAATTAATTTTGAGTTAATTTAAAGTTTCTTTAAGGCCACTCAATTTTTTATTTTTTATTTATTTTTATTTTTTTAAACAGGGGATTAATGACCACTCCTTACTTGGAAAGCCTGGACTGGGGGAATTCCAGCCACAACGCAGCTGACACATCCACGTCAAAATTTATCAGCAATGAATTTAATGTATAGGGTCAAGTTGTATTTTACAATTTAAAAAATGGGCATAATTTCACAAGTTACTTCATTTTAAAAATCAGACAGGTCTTAATATGAAAAGAAATATGCATTAAGCTGTCACCAACATCTTACAAATCCAATAATGCCATCTAGTGGCAGAAAAATAACCTCAACACAAATCATGATCACACTCATTTATTTAAGGCACATCTTTTTTTAATTTTAACTCAATTTTAAGAATTATTTTGAAATTACTGTATCAATGACTAAAAGTGCAATCATATTGCTATTAGTTTAACATTTTCCCACTTTGCTAACAAGTAATATTTGATTCTACATTTAGAACAGATATCAAATTTGCGATAAATCGTGAGTTAACTATTGAAGTCATGTGATTAATTACGATTAAAAAATGAAATCACTTGACAGCCCTATTTTATTTCTATAGTGGCATTTCATAAAAGAAGTTATCAAACATAAACACCTTTGTCATTTGTTAGCATTTGCTCAATCTACTCTAATTTCAATCCATCATTTACACGTCAGACGTTCATTGCCTGATGAACCCGTAATCCAAAAATTTTCAAAGGTGCAGATGTCGTCTGTTCGTGAGCTATGGCTTGTAGTTCTCACGTCTCCTGCAGATCTACAAAACCCCTCCTAGACATTACTCGTGCTTGGATGCCGTGTTAAGGGGGTGGCTTCCCGAATAACTGAATCATTCATAACATGCGAGTCAGTCAGCAGCTGACTCAGACTGTAGACTGTGACATTTTTAATGTGCTAGTCTAATGGGGTGTGGTGATAACAAGGATGTTGCACCTGCCTGACTAGTCTGATGACACATTAACAATGAACAAAATTTAAGAAGTCCCTTGAAAAGACCTTTGTCGAATATGTGCATGAAATTAGAGAGTCAGTGCAAGTGCATTTTTGTATTAAATTCTGAGGCGTTCAAGCTCTTGGTTTATGTCACCATCGTGTCACTCCACTCCTACAATTTTACAGATTCTGCCTCTGCATATGTTCCTACCATATGATTTGTTTGCATAATAATGCAACACACAAGGAAGTGTTCAACATGTGGCAATACATGTTTTCAAACTGAATTTGTAATTCTACATTCTCCTTTGATACTGTGCTAGCAATACAATTTTCACTTGTCAAATTTAATAGGAGACATTCAACAAGACCAAACCCAAGAATTTATTTGTAACATCCACTATAATCTTATGTCTAAAATGTTTATTTTAATTTGTCAGTCTGTCACAGGAAATGTTGGTGAGTGACGGAGTTGGATATATTTTTAAAAGTCATGTTGCAAAAAAACAAATGGTTGACGTTCGCTCCTATAAATCAGATGCCTTCAAACAAATTCTGACATGAATGCTTTTCAGACAGAGCAAATACGAATGGCAGAACTTTCCCAAAATATACAAAATGACAGTTAATGTGCAGTGATCACACAAAAGTAGTCAAAGAGGAGACATACCAGCTGAAGCCACGCATTTGTGATCAAAACTTGGTTCTTCTCATCCTGGAAGTGAGAGATGGAGCATCAGATAACTGTAAGATGATGTTTGTACAGACAAAGAAAAAATATTCTGCACAGTGAGATCAAATGAAAAAAAAAAACACTTCATATCTGACTAACAGGACATGAGATTTAGACGGGCAACCTGCAGTTCATGACTCAGCATTGCTGTGCTCAATGAATGACAACGGCGGATTCTTTTTTAGCACCATGATTTACTGTAAATAGGACCTGTTTTGAACAATTATTGCAGGGGGGATTATGATGAAAACTGCTCAAATAAAAAGTCAAATAAAACAGGACATTTTCAGACTTGGAAATTTTGGTAGCCGATGATGGATTATGCCTTTGCAATAAATGACTTCAATGCAGTCTATGTTATGTCGGGATGAGCGGTACAATTGGGATGAAACGTAAAGACTGTAAATGTATAGATTTGTATGTATATGTTAATGTATAGAATTGTCGTGATAGTCGCACAGAACTACGTTGTTAAATTTAACTTTTTGACTTTGCCCTTGGTCTGTATTTTGTTAGCTGTTGGAATAGCAACAGAGTTCAATTACTTGATGGGGAATAATTATTTTGTATTGTATAGAATTAATTGAAGAACATAGCGTGCACTACCTGAACTGCAGTTGCACCCTCAATAGTTCAGGCTTGAAGATTAATAAAATTATAGTCAAAATTAGTTCAGTACTAATCAATACTCATTCAGTTTCAAAAAGGTTGGTGACTCCTGGTCTACACACTGGCATGAAAGATTTAGACAGAGATTCTCTTATTCTTCAATTAAATTATTTGCTTCGACACTAATTGAAAGTGAATAAAGTGAGTTTTTCAAGGGCTAGACAATCCAAGTTAGCACACTGGCTACCGGGTCATCGTTATCATTATATTGTATCTGCATTTCTTCTAGTACGCTTACATTTGTGTAGTGATGGCAAAATGAAGCCCCGTAAAGCAATGAAGCCCTGCAGTGAAAAGCGTCACACACACGTAGGGGCTTCAAGATGATTCATTTCCTCGACTACGCCATCATGTGGACAGAAAATGTATAACATGCTTGGTGCATGCAATAAAATGG